>NC_054372.1:74912839-75140339 GCF_017654675.1 Xenopus laevis | reverse complement strand
GATAACTTATTATCTACAAAAACCCCTAGATCCTTCTCAATTAAGGAAACTACTGTTCCTCTCCTCTTGAATTCCTGTCCATAGACAGAAAACCCCATGGCAGTAGACTAATTAACTGGAAAAGGGTAGAGCAGACACACACCCACAGCAACCCCTGGAGATCTGGTACTCCATAATAGAGGGTACGGCAACCTCAGAAGTATTCTATTAGACAAAGATACCAGCACACAAGGCTTAATTTGCATGGAAAACCTTGCTTTAATTCAAAGTGCGGAAGTGCAGCGTTTCAGGGCCACGTCACTTTCTCGAAACATTGCACTTCCGCACTTTGAATTAAAGCAAGGATTTCCCTGCAAATTAAGCCTTTTGTGCCAGTATCTTTGTTCCATTGTAGACTAATTAAGTCAACACATGTCCATTGGGTACACACATTCTGAAAAATTGCTTTCCATCTTACACAGTGTGCATCCATTCCTGAGGCTTTCCGTGGCTAAAACTGCATAATCCACACATTGATTGGAGTACTGGGAGATTCTAGAATGCGTTATTGCTTGTAAGTCTGCCTGCATTAAATACCTCTTATGCATGGCTGCTGCAGTGTTTAAGGGTCTTCCACAGTGCCAAAGAGATTCTGCAGATGTGTTTTCTAAAAAGGCTGCTGAAACCTTACCACCCCATAGACCCTATGATTGTCCTATAAAGCTGCTGCCAGGGACCACACCTCCCAGAAGTAGAACATACCCCCTTTCCCTGACTGAAACTGAGGCAATGAAGGGCTATATAAAAAAAAAACCTTGAAAGGGGCTTTATTAGATCTTCTACCTCCCCAGTTAATGCTGGGTTATTTTTTGCTGGTAAAAAGGATAGTGGTCTTCGTCCATGCATTGTTTACAGGGGTCACAATAAAATCATGTTTAAGAATCGCTACCCCCTTCCCTTAATCTCTGAATTATTTGACCATGTCAAAGGTGCTCAAATCTTTACTAAACTGGATCTCCGTAGTGCTTATAATTTGATTTGGGAAGGGGATGAGTGGAAGACAACTTTTAATACTCAGGAAGGGTACTATGAGTACTTGGTGATGCCATTTGGCCTTTGCAATGCCCCAGCTGGCTTTCAAGACTTTGACAATTAACATTTTCGTGATATTTTGGGCAAATTCTTTGTAGTCTATTTAGGTGATACCAGGTATGGAACATGTTATCCAGAATGCTTGGGACCTGGGGTCTTCCGGATAACGGATCTTTCTGTAATTTTGATCTTTATACCTGAAGTCTACTAGAAAATCCTTTAAACATGAAATAAACCCAATAGGTTGTTTTTTCTTCGAATAAGGATTAATTATATCTTAGTTTGGATCAAGTACAAGCTACTGTTTTATTATAACAGCGAAAAAGTAAATATTTTTTAAAACTTTGGATTATTTGCATAAAATGGAGTCTATGGGAGACCATTCCGTAATTCGGAGCTTTCTGGATAACGGGTTTCCGGATAAGGGATCCCATACCTGATGTTTTCATCTACTTATTGGAACACAGACAGCATGTACATCTAGTTCTTTCCAGATTTAGGCAAAACAAATTTTATGCTGAATTAGAGAAGTGTATACAGTATTTGAGGCAAAAAGCTTTCCTTTTCTAGGTTATATTATTTCCCATCATGGTCTACAGATGGATCCTACCAAGGTGGAGGCTGTATTGTCTTAGCTTGGTTTTGCTAACTATTACAGACAGTTTATTAGAGGGTTCTCCTCCTTGGTAGCTCCCATTGTTGCACTTACTAAGAAAGAAGCTGAACCTAGCAGTTGGCCAGAAGCAGCTGTGTTAGCTTTTGAACAACTGAATGGAGCTTTTGCGTCTGCTCCTGTGCTTTGCCATCTGGATACATCTTGATGGTATTTTTAGTAGTACCATTTTTGACCTCGTGTAAGACAAAACTCAGTAAAGGAAAACCTTTAGTAATAGTCAGGCAATTTATTCATACATAATACAACATAACAGTTTTGTCTGGGTAAGCTGTTGGAGTAACACACAGAATGTCAGCCAAGGACTTACCAAAGACCCACCTCTTGGTCCAGGCGTTATATAGCTTTCAGAAGGCTTTTACAGTAATTGTGACAAGGGGTTCACGGAAATACCATACATGGTCCGGCGAGGAGAGTTACTGGCATATATTTGTACATTCCTGTAAGATGTGCAGTTTTGCAACATAAGAGATTTCTGGTTCCAACTGTCCACAGCCTCGTAAACATCTGTTGGCTAAACATAGCCATTGTGGTACAGACAACTATTGAGCAACACTTCTGCAAAAGGGCATAAGAGACATGCTGACACTATGCTGACACTCTGGAATCTAAATAACAGAGTGGGGATCATTTATTTGTATGGCCTAGTATAAACTATATGAGTGACCATTGTCCACAGTAGACCATTAGCCCTTAAAGTCCATCCTGCCTTAGGCCATATAGCGTTATGGCGTCATAGAGGGCGGGGGTGACAACTATCAACCCTCTGACACTAGCCATTCATCCGTCTTAGGATTTGGACCGTTCCAGCTATAAATTTCACTGTCATTACCTCTCTTGAAACATTAAATATGTTTCACATTAGTAATTACAGGCACAGTAGGAGTGCTGAGAGGACCCCCAGGAACAAGGGAGGTCTATTATAAATGGGACAGTGGTGTACGTTGTTGTGAGTTACAGTTCAACGTCATGGCAGCACCAGTACAGAAGTGCAGCTGAAAGCTGAAATCAGTGAAAAGAAAAAACAGGAAGCTAAGGAGCTACAGATACATCCTGTTTCATGAAATAACTTGGTTAAGTGCAGTTGGGAACAGAAAACCCTATAAAATGACAAAGAATATACAATATATATGTAACATGTTATAAGAGACTAATATAATACTGATTTCATTACTATTGAAAAGTAAAAAATTATTCTTTCTTTCTTTCTTTCAAACCTCCCCACACATGGCTGAGAAAAGCTTTACCTTATAGATGTAAATCAAATGAGAGCAGAATTTGGGGGGAGGTGCTTATAGCACAAATTCTAACGGAGAAATATAGAGCAAGTATTAATGCTAGGATGACATGGATAGACTTAATGAAACTTCCAATGGAGTTCTTTAACCAGCTATAAAATTTTACCTAATCATTTGGAATAACTGAACTGTTCTATAAAAAGATTACACTTATTGTTGCAGCTCTAAAACTTTGACTATATGACATTCAACAAACATTTCAGAAACAATATGAGTACAACCTTCTTTTTCCTATCAAAACACATACTAATCTAAAATCATACGATTTTGGTCAGCTACTCTATTTATTTGAACAACCTCTATGTTTATAGTTACGTACATAGTTAAATTGGGTTGAAAAAAGACAAAGTCCATCAAGTTCAACCCCTCCAAATGAAAACCCAGCATCCATACACACACCCCTCCCTACTTTCACACAAATTCTATATACCCATATCTATACTAACTATAGAGCTTAGTTTATGACGGTGATAAGATTTATATTTTTTTTTTATAGATTTAACATTATGGGCGGGACTAGTCTTGGAATCTAGACTCTACTCAATACTAATTTTAGCACATGACAAAGTTCTATTATTAGGGGGTCTATCATTTTTCTTCGTCAGTGCTGTTTACACACAACCGGCTACATATAGAGCTGAGGACTGGGGCAATAATACAATAATAAGTAATTACAGGAAACTTCCCTTCTAAAAACTGTTTAACCAGATACAATTTTACCTTTGTTGTTTTCATAACTAATCTAAAACTAAACATATTGAGAAAATGTTACATTATCACATTCCCATTGTTCTTATAAATTGCACACAATTTAACTATCACATTCAATACTGTATGAATCTAAAACTTAAAATTAACCCATTTCAATATCAGTCCATCAGTTCATTATAGGGGAAAGTCCAATCAGAGAGACATCATGGCTTTGGATAGGCATATGAAGAAATATTCAACAGTCACTTGTATTCAGTCAATGCAGCAGTCTTTGTACAGTTCTTTTAAGAGTTCATAATCAGTCCATGGATTCGATATTAGGATAGGCAAAAATGTAAAGGCATCACAGATATGAATGGCAAACTTGGAAATGACTCTTTGTATGCATGCAGAGTTTCTTTCAATGAGTGGTGTGATCAATGATAGTTGTTCTATTTGAAATGGATTGGAATAATCTCAACAGCTACTGATGGAATTTTGCTCAGATCACCAACCTGGAAACAAAGAGACAATGTGACAATATCTGGTGTTCTGGTAATACTGACTTATCTAGTGTACTAGCTAAAGAACTCTAATGAAACTACTGTATGAACTGTCAGTAATGAGAAGTGGTTTTACATTTATGATTTGAGTGAAGGACTTTTGTTTTCTTGTGCTTAATTCAAATGGAGAGAGTCCACAACACCTGATAGGATTGTTGCAGAGAATTGACAGGACAGCTGGGAATAAATCCAACCAAATGCTGCCAGTAATTGTGTTGTTGGAAGTGGGATGGTACAAAGACACAACTCCACTTAATATCAGTGTAATTTGCAAATTTGTAACAGAATCGAAAATTTAATTGTGTAAAATATCAAATACAACCTGTACTGTTTCCTCTTATAACAAAATAATATTGATTAATCATAACCAGGAAAAACATTTAACAAGTTCTCTCTTGTATCTATATTTATATATATATATATTTATATTTTTTACCTAAATGAGAATGACATAGACCCATTTTAGTAGCATCATTTATTTCTACAAATTTGGTAGTGAAATTACTGGTTATCAGACAAAATCAACAATAAATCGAAGTCACTTCTGCATTTTCTTACACTTGCAGACTTGTGATGCAAGATACACAAGTGCAAAGATTACGGGAGAATTTTTTCTGTAGCAGCGGCACAAGCACATAAGCTGCATTTTTATTAACTGAAACTTATTTAATTAGAAAAAATATTAACAACAACATAACCCACAATATAATACTCCTCTCTTGTTGTACTGCAAATGCAGTACAATAATATGAAATAATAGATTCACATCTGTCTAGAGAATAATGAAAATAATTTAACCTGTACCAATGAGTGAATCGGGTATGGATCCAAACTGCGTCAAGTTTACCTTCATGTTGGTGAAAAAGATCCAGATGCAGGAGATACAGAAAAAAAAATACAGATGAGTATGAAATGGTAAAGTTAAAAATATGTGCTGTGGTTAAAAGTTCCTGAGCCAGTGAGCTGACAAAAGAGGAAGTTACAAAACAGTGAGAGAAGTTAAGCATCTGAAATATTGTGCAACGGAGGATTCTGGGAAATGTAGTTTTTATGACAGTACCAGCAAGTAGAATCCTTCTTGTTATCAATTGGACTATGAACTAGATTTCCTCTTAAAGGGTGCTGTAAGTCTAATGCACCATTAAGTACTTCAATGTGAAACAACTGACCATGATTTATTTGGTCGTCAGGAAGTTTGTCCTCAGAATATTCAGGGGAAGTACTACTATTAATAAGCTTAAAACATTCTGAACCATTAGCTCAATAAGAATCTTCATTACTGGGGGCTGCACTGTCTGTGGAACCAAAAGTTCTGAGATTGTGTAACCCTGTGTCACTCTAAAATTGCCAATAGGCACATTTAAATGGCATTTAATTGCTCCTTAGTATCCATATAAAGGACTGGATCTAAGTTTGCTGAGCAAGGAGCTGAAGTATATGTGAGAAATATCATTTTCCATTGGTTGGCATAAGCCTGCTAGATCTAATGGCATGCAATTTGTATAGTAAAATATTTACTCTTACACATATCCTTTATCTGTCACAGTAGAATTTCAAGTTGTGAGGGAAGAATACTATCGCCTTCTGGCCAGGAAAACGCAGTCTTGTCCCCTCCACTGTGACACTTAACAAAGGCTTTGAAACTTAAAATGTTTTGGGCACTAAACTAGCATATCTAGGAGGATTGTTAGATATTCTAAACTGATGGAACATGTTTTTTTTTCTTTTTTTCTTCAGATCACAAATCAAACATAATACCCCTAGAAAACAGTTATCAATCTGACACATAAAGATAAAAAAGAGAAGTAAGGTTAGTTTGAGACAAAAAACTATAACAGACAACACTAATATTTCTGTTAACACAAGAAAGACAAGTGGAGTGAATTAACCTTATCCACGAGTAACCCATTCACAAACAGAAATACACAAGAGAACTAATGTTACTATGAGAATAATAACAAAGAAGACAATGTTAGGATAAGATACGAATAGTGACATGATAGTCTAAGACAAAATGACAATATTTTAGTGACAGACACATAGAACAAATATTATATTACAAGAGGTACCTATGAAAACATATAAACATTAAAGAGAACCAAAAACAGTAAGGCAAACATATTCATTACAGACACATCAAAGTCATATAACCGTCAAGTCAAGTCAAGTCCTTTTCTTTCTAACATACACACAAGTATTGCATTCAAAATATGCTCTAACAGACCTGTAGGATGCAAAAAAGCTTAGCAGCGAGCTATTAACATTGGTTTATAAAACAAACAGGGCAAACAAACAGACATATAAACTGGAGTCACCTGCAGGAAAAAATTATGTTATACTTTTCTCTGTAATTTAGAACAGGCTTACAATTGAGTGGAAAGGGAGAAAACAGGTTTGAAGTTGCAGACAACACCTAAATGTTTGTAGGGCTCTCCTTTTTCATCTGACAATTCAAACGGACAGGAAAGTGATTCACACTTCACACTCTACAGAATTTCCTTCAGAAAACCTAGTTTTCCGTATTTCTGGCCTGCTAGGTCGCCCCATAAACAGGAACCGCAGAAAAATTCCTAAACAGCAAGCAGACTCTGAGATAGAGCCACAAATTCTTTCACACACCATCACACATATGACAGTTACACTAAAGTTATTCACGCACTCAGCTAGGCAAACATACAACATTCATGGATCCTTTTGCATACATCAAACAACATACAGTACACATGTAATTTCTATTTCAAGATGTTTTAGACTACACTTCATGATAAGGAATAACAGACGTACAAAATACAAAAACAGGAAGGAAACTGTGGATTCCTATCATGAATGGCAGATAATTTCAGCTGATTAACACAACAATTAACAAAACAATAGGCAAAAGAAGAAGTTAGAAAAAACATATATACCCCACCCAGGGGTACTTACGCGCGTGTATCCATCCGTAAAGTAAAGCTCGACGGGGAAACCTTCCTGGAAAAGAGATATCCACGGGTAAACTATCGACATCCGGGAGAAAAAAAAAACTCCACGGTACACTACAAACATCCGAGAACAAATATCCTCGGGTACACTCCAGTAACCACAGTCTGGAGCCCTCCATTGCCTGAAAAAATGACTGGAAAAAACTGGATCACAGTCGGCGGGTCACCATATGATGGTATTTTTAGTAGTACCATTTTTGACCTCGTGTAAGACAAAACTCAGTAAAGGAAAACCTTTAGTAATAGTCAGGCAATTTATTCATACATAATACAACATAACAGTTTTGTCTGGGTAAGCTGTTGGAGTAACACACAGAATGTCAGCCAAGGACTTACCAAAGACCCACCTCTTGGTCCAGGCGTTATATAGCTTTCAGAAGGCTTTTACAGTAATTGTGACAAGGGGTTCACGGAAATACCATACATGGTCCGGTGAGGAGACTTACTGGCATATATTTGTACATTCCTGTAAGATGTGCAGTTTTGCAACATAAGAGATTTCTGGTTCCAACTGTCCACAGCCTCGTAAACATCTGTTGGCTAAACATAGCCATTGTGGTACAGACAACTATTGAGCAACACTTCTGCAAAAGGGCATAAGAGACATGCTGACACTATGCTGACACTCTGGAATCTAAATAACAGAGTGGGGATCATTTATTTGTATGGCCTAGTATAAACTATATGAGTGACCATTGTCCACAGTAGACCATTAGCCCTTAAAGTCCATCCTGCCTTAGGCCATATAGCGTTATGGCGTCATAGAGGGCGGGGGTGACAACTATCAACCCTCTGACACTAGCCATTCGTCCGTCTTAGGATTTGGACCGTTCCAGCTATAAATTTCACTGTCAATCTCTTCCCTTCATAGTAGAAGTTGATGCCTCTGAAATGGGTGCAGGGGCTGTTCTCTCTCAGAGTAAACTTCCAGCCATATAAGAATTGATTAAATCTTTTCACTCCCCAGATAAGGCTAAGTGCTTCCTTGTCTATCTGTGCATAGTTGCGTTCTGCACTTGTGAGTGATCTTGAAGCAAATGCTATCGGCCTTTCACTTTTGTCTGGGAGAACATGAGATATCACAGCTCCAATGCTTCCTTGAAGGCTTTGTCACACTGTACAGTCCACTCCCATTTTTGACCTTTCTGCAGCAATTAATTTAATGGGTATAGCACAGTTGCAAGATTTGGAACAAACCGGCTGTAATAATTAATAAACCCCAAAAACGATCTGAGCTGTGTTACATCCTTGGGCAGTGGTGCTTGTAACACTGCTTGGTTTTTCTCTGGAGACTTGTGCAAGCCATTGGCATCTATAATATGTCCACAATATTGTATAGAGTCTTTAAAGAAGGCACATTTTTCTTTGTTGGCTCTTAGCCCATATTCTTCCAGCCGTGTTAGAACCCTCTTTAGGTTTTCCAAATGTTCTGTATCATATATGCCTGTCACAATTATGTCATCCAGATAACATTTAGTATGTGGAATGCCTTGTAGAACTTGATCTATGGCTCTTTGCCATATGGCAGGTACCGAGGCCACGCCAAATACTAATCTGTTGTATCGGTATAGTCCTTTTGGCGTGTTGATTGTAAGGTAGTGTTTGGCATTTTCCACTACCTCCATTTGTAAGTAGGCTTGAGCAAGATCAATTTTGCTGAATTTTAGTCCACCCGCAAGAGAGGCAAATATATTCTCAATCAAAGGTAAGGGATACTTATCAGACTGTAGAACTGGGTTAATGGAAACTTTAAAATCCCCACATATTCTAACTGAACCATCCCTTTTTATAATAGGCACAATAGGTGTGCCCCCGTCACTCCAAGAGAACTTTGAAATTACTTCATCTTGTTGCACTAGCAGCCCCTCCTCCCACAGACACTATCAAAGCTCCTGCAGTTCTGTAAGTTTGATCTCTGTATTCCTTTGGAGGGGGGAACTTTCTCTCTTTGCTGCCTTCCTAGTTTGTTTTACTGGTTACTAGATGAGGTAAAGGACCTGTGAGTTCCCTCTGCTATCCACCTCACACAGACCTTGCTCCTTTCCTGCCTGCAATACTTCTTTTTACATTAACTACTTACTGCCTCCTTTCTCCTGAGCTATTTTAACCCTTCCTAGACTTCCTCTGGTTTTCAAGTATGTCCTCCTTATTTTATCCTTTTTTTCTATTCCCTGTCATCAGTCCTGGGAGTGTACTCCTGTGTTTTTGCCATTCATTTTTGTGTAAACAAATATAATAAACTATCTATATAAAATATTTTTTCCAGTGTCCAAAATGAATTGTGTGTGTGTGTGTATATGTATGTGTGTATATATATATATATATATATATATATATATATATATATATATATATATATATATATATATATATATATATATATATATATATATATATATATATATATATATTTTTGAAACGTAAGTGGGGGCAGTGATCACAGGACTATCTTATTTCAGTCCTTCTGAAGTGGTGTCAGTGGGAGCTTATCTTGATTCCTGCCTATTGTTCAATTGACAGGCTCAGCAGACAAGGCTCTATTTACATTACAGCAGCTTGTAGGAGGGAGGGGTAACGACATCACTCCAACTTGCAGTGCAGCAGTAAAGTGTGACTGAAGTTTATCAGAGCACAAGTCACATGACCTGAGGGCAGCTGGGAAATGTCAAAATGTCTAGCCCCATAGCAAATTTTAAAATTAGATATAAAAAAATCAATTTCTTGTTTTGAAAAATGGATTTCAATGCAGGATTCTGCTGTAGTAGCACTATTAACCCTTTAAGTGCCACAGATCGTAGAATCTACGTTCTGTGGATCAAAGGACCAAAGTGCCACAGATCGTAGATTCTACGATCTCCAGCACTTCCGGGTTCCAGTGCGCTGCGGTTGCATTTAAAACCGCAAGCGCACGTTACATCGTGGCAGAACTCCCTAGGCAACGAGCAAAACCGGTCATACTTACCGGTTTCCCCACCGATCGTCGCTGGAACCAATAGGAGTGCAGGGCGCACGCAGGGCGCATGGCTGTGACGCGCTCCTGCTGCCCAAATAAATCCAGCCCTCCTGACGCCTCCCCTTTCACTCCTACTGCGCACTTGTGTCTGTTGGAGCCCTCCTGCTGCCTTCCTGCGGTTCTCCTGCTGGTTTGGTCGCCTTGATTGCCTGCCTTGGATTCAGTGAGCTGAACTACAACACCCTTACACTGTTTATTTTACTTGTTTCCTTCTAATCTCTCTAAATTTTTTTTTTTTTTTTTGAATATTTTTTTCTTCTGTCTTTCTCATTTAGCACACTTTTGTACACTCACACACTTACAGGCATCTTTGCCAAGCACACACTCACACACACACTCACACACACACACTCACACTTCTACACTTTTTCTTTCCCCTCTACTTCTTTTCTTTCTTTCTTTGCTTTCTTTAGTAGTTGTTTTTTTTGCTAAAACTTTATTTCTACTCTTGTTCTATAATTATCTGCTTTATTTTATTGTATTTTTGCAGTTTTTTTTACCATTTTCATTGCTGCTTTGTGTTTTATATCTATTATATTGCATTTTCACTTTTATTTGCTGTTTGGTGCCTGTTATTACCAGTAAAAAGTTTGCCTTTACAGTGACATTGGTGGATCAAGGTTTCTAACCACCAATTTCATTCCAATAGCTGTTATTTTTATTGTCTTAGCTGATTTTTATTATATTTTGTTGTTTTATTCTGCTTTGCCCTTTGCTGCTTGTTTAGTGCCCCCAAAAAAGTTTGCCTTTGCAGTGACGCTGGTTGGTCTAGGTTTCTGGAGCCGATTTCATTCCAATAGCTGTTGTTTTTTGTGCTTTAGCTGATTTTTATTACATTTTGTTGTTTTATTCTGTTTTTCATTTGCATTGCCCTTTGCTACTTGTTTAGTGCCCCAAAAAAAGTTGTGTTTGCAGTGACGCTGGTTGGTCTAGGTTTCTGGCCCCTGATTTCATTCCAATAGCTGTTGGTTTTTATTGCTTTAGCTGATTTTTATTACATTTTGTTGTTTTATTCTGGTTTTTATTTGCATTGCCCTTTGCTACTTGTTTAGTGCCCCAAAAAAAGTTGTGTTTGCAGTGATGCTGGTTGGTTTAGGTTTCTGGCCCCAGATTTCATTCCAATAGCTGTTGTTTTTTGTGCTTTAGCTGATTTTTATTACATTTTGCTGTTTTATTCTGTTTTTCATTTGCATTGCCCTTTGCTACTTGTTTAGTGCCCCAAAAAAAGTTGTGTTTGCAGTGACGCTGGTTGGTCTAGGTTTCTGGCCCCTGATTTCATTCCAATAGCTGTTGGTTTTTATTGCTTTAGCTGATTTTTATTACATTTTGTTGTTTTATTCTGTTTTTCATTTGCATTGCCCTTTGCTACTTGTTTAGTGCCCCAAAAAAAGTTGTGTTTGCAGTGACGCTGGTTGGTTTAGGTTTCTGGCCCCCGATTTCATTCCAATAGCTGTTGGTTTTAGTGCTTTGGGTGATTTTATTCCAGACTGTTCCTTTGCCCTGTTTGCTTGTTTAGTGCCCCCAAAAGGTTCTTTTCGATTTTGGGCACGTGGAGTGTCTTGTCTGTAATCTATTCTGTAGATTTCTGGAAGGAGTTCAAGTTCTAGTTTTTTTCTTCTTCTGATTGTTTGTATTAGCAGGGGTTAACTGTTGGTCAAATCTTGCTGCCTTCTTTTTTTTTCTTCTTCTTGGTGTTTGTATTAGCAAGGGTTAACTGTTGGTCACATCTTGCTGCCTTCTTTTTTTTTTCTATTCTTATTGTTTATTTTAGCAGGGGTTAACTGTTGGTCAGATCTTGCTGCCTTCTTTTTTTTCTTTTTCTTCTGGTTGTTTGTTTTAGCAGTGGTTAACTGTTGGTCAGATCTTGCTGCCTTCTTTTTTTTCCTTTTTCTTCTGGTTTGTTTTAGCAGTAGTTAACTGTTGGTCAGATCTTGCTGCCTTCTTTTTTTTCCTTTTTCTTCTGGTTTGTTTTAGCAGTGGTTAACTGTTGGTCAGATCTTGCTGCCTTCTTTTTTTTCCTTTTTCTTCTGGTTTGTTTTAGCAGTGGTTAACTGTTGGTCAGATCTTGCTGCCTTCTTTTTCTTCTGGTTGTTTGTTTTAGCAGTGGTTAACTGTTGGTCAGATTTTGCTGCCTTCTTTTTTTTCTTTTTCTTCTGGTTTGTTTTAGCAGTCATTAACTGTTGGTCAGATCTTGCTGCCTTCTTTTTTTTCTTTTTCTTCTGGTTGTTTGTTTTAGCAGTGGTTAACTGTTGGTCAGATCTTGCTGCCTTCTTTTTTTTCTTTTTCTTCTGGTTGTTTGTTTTAGCAGTGGTTAACTGTTGGTCAGATCTTGCTGCCTTCTTTTTTTCTTTTTCTTCTGGTTGTTTTTTTTAGCAGTGGTTAACTGTTGGTCAGATCTTGCTGCCTTCTTTTTTTTCTTTTTCTTCTGGTTGTTTGTTTTAGCAGTGGTTAACTGTTGGTCAGATCTTGCTGCCTTTTTTTTTTCCCCTCTGGTTGTTTGTATTAGCAGTTGGTCAAATCTTGCTGGATTGGATTTAGGAGCTTCTTGCTTTTCCTATTGATTGCTAGCTTTGCAGTTGTTACTAGTTTTGCAGTGGTCTGTATTTTTCTGGCACAATGGCCAAACGGTTTTATACCGCTGCAGAAGCGGCTAGGTATTGTGAGGACTCCAGCTCAGAGGAATTTAGCAATTCTGATTCGGAGTATGTCCCATCTGATGACTCTACTGATGAATCAGAGGTTGGTGATAGCAGCACTATTAGCGCAGAGGCTAGTAGTGGCGGCACACTTACTGCTGAAGAAGTAGAGGAAGAGGGAGAGGCTGGTGGCAGTGTGCCAGATGCACCCATGGAGGTAGAAGAGGGTGAGGGTAGTGGTGATGCAGCAGTTGGAGCGCCTGTGTGGGGGCCTCCCTGTAATTATGCCCCCGAAATTCCCCCATTCACTGCAGTCACGGGCGTCAAGGTGGACACCACTAACTTTGAAATCATAGATTTCTTCAATCTTTTTATCACAGAGGCCATCCTACAGGACATGGTCCATTACACAAATTTATACGCTGAGCAGTATCTTGCCAGCCACCCTATACCAGGGTATTCAAGAGCCCAGGCGTGGTATCCCACTACTGTAAATGAAATCAAAAGATTCCTGGCGCTCACATTGGCAATGGGACTCGTAGAACGCAACACCTTAGCTTCATACTGGGATACCACTACAGTCCTTTCCATCCCTCTTTTTTCAGCTGTTATGCCAAGAAACCATTGTCAAATTTTACTGCGGTTTCTTCATTTTAACGACAATGCAGCGGCTGTTTTTTCATGATCTACGAGGGAAAGGACACTAATTTGGACCCCCCCGGCTGTCCCCTTGACTTGACTGTCAGTGGTAAAATTGTCTGGGAGCTCATTACTCCACTGTTGGGCCAAGGTTACCACTTATACGTGGATAACTTTTACACAAGCATCCCCTTATTCAGAACCCTTTACTGGTTGGACACCCCAGCTTGTGGCACTGTTAGGCGTAACCGCAGAGGACTGCCCAAGGAACTGGTGGATAAGAAATTGAAACGTGGAGAAGTACATGCTCTAAGAAGCGATGAGCTCCTGGCATTAAAATTTGCAGACACCAAAAATGTTTTTATGCTTACTACTATCCACAATGAGAGTGTAGTTGTCCAACACAGAAGTGGCGATAGGCCCGCAAAATCAAAGCCACTCTGTTGTAAAGAATATAGTAAGCATATGGGTGGCGTCGATAAAACCGACCAAATCCAAACTTATTACGACGCCACCAGAAAAACCAGGGCCTGGTACAAAAAAGCCGCAATTTATATGATCCAAATGGCCCTTTATAATTCTTATGTCGTTTACAAAACGGCAGTACCAGGCCCAAAATTGAGTTTTTACAATTATCTGCTGCAGCTGCTCCCTGCCCTTTTGTTTGGTGATGTACAGGAGGTTCCAGAAATGCCTGGCAATGACAATGTTGCCCGAATGGTGGGTAAGCATTTCATTGCCCAAATTCCACCAACTCCTAATAAAAGATATGCCCAGAGAGCTTGTAAGGTTTGCCGTTCCAGGGGTGTTAGAAAAGATGTGCGGTATTTTTGTCCCAAGTGTCCTAGCAAGCCTGCTTTGTGTTTCCAACCCTGTTTTGAGGTGTACCACACTGTGGTACACTACGAGAGGGCTTGAATTCTGTGTTGTGTTGGTAGGTTAGGGCTCTCTGGGTTTATTGGTGGTAAAAGGATTTAGTAAATCTGTATAGTAAACTTGGCATGCTCTAGGTTTTTATGCACATGCTAGCAGTAGCTGTTTAGGTGTGCTGGCAGAGTGATACTTTTCTTTTTTTTGTGTTTTTTTTTTTTATGGAGTGGTTTTTCAGATTCAAGCCCCCCTATTGAGATCTAACATTTTGGCAGGTCCCTACTTCGCTTATAACTAGGTATAGATGTTGTTAATAAAAAAAAAAAAAGTTTGACAAGGCAAACAATGACAGTTTTTTCTGTATAGTAGTGATCTTTGATTTTTTATATAGGATTTGGCACTGGGTGAGCAGTGCAATTTAGCAGTAAAAACTTGTATGTAGGTTTGTTCTTAGTCTAAATCGAAAAACCACACTAGCACACGAGACTTGTATCTGCAGGGCAAGCCCTTGCAAAGGTTTTTACTGCGGTGGTGCCACGGCAGTAAAAACCTTTGCTAGGGCTTGCCCTGCAGATACAAGTCTTGTGTGGTTTTTCGATTCAGTTACTAGGAGGTCACTGTATCCTCCATTCACTGTGCACCGAGCAAAGCTATATACCTGCACAACGGGTGTGCGAGTGTCTACTCCAATTGTTCTTAGTCTAGGCATTCAGCTTTTGTGTTGAGCGATGGTGTTTTAGACCAGTTGTGTTATGGATAGCACTTCTATTGCGCTGGTGGTAAATAGCAAAATGAGGTGCTGGTTGGCGAGAGGGCACACGATAGAACTTGTGGTGCGTGATGAATACGTGGGATGATGTGCATCTCTAATGCTGATGCTACAAGTCTTTTATTTTACTGGCACCTCAAAAGCTCGTCTATCAGCGCAGTTATCTATAGTTTTGTCTGTATTTCTGAGCAACATTTGCATTTGTTTTTGTAGATTTAGGTATCTCTGTATTTGTGAGTATTTCAGCTGCTAATGCCCCAATCCTCATTGGTGCCACCTAAATTCCTAAACTTCTTAGGACACTTGCATAATTTATGGGCCAAATTTACTATGGTTTCTGTTGGAAAATGTATTTGTAAATGTGGTACAGATTTTGTCATTGGCGAAATAGTGTAGGAAGAAGCAAAGGAATTCGTATCGTAACACCACAGGACAGATGGAACTCAAAGACACTCCACTACAATATATCCGAATAGGTGAGTGAAATATATTTTGGGGTAGTAGCACCCAGATGCAGATCCATAAAGTGGTCCCAAAATTCCCTGGGAGATAAATCTTAACTTTGTATATTATCTTTTCCTTTATTTCAGACCAAAGCAGAGTTCTACAATGCAGAATGTGGCCAAAATTCTCCACGCAGTAAAGCATGAATGGCATCTCTGAATAGTTGAAGGTGTTTATTTTCAAGAAATCTTAGTTTTTGGGGGTTATTTCATCAGTAAGGGATAGTTTCAGATGAGATATGGATACATGCGCCTAAATTCACAGCCCCAATATTACGCATTGTCCCTGTTTTGGGATGTTTGGTGGCTGTGTCTCTGTTTATGCATACATATGGGGTATCATTTTATTCAGGGGGACTTGCAGATTGTTATTGAGCAGGTTTTTGTTAGTTACCATGGAAACTTAGGGGGAAATCTAAGTTTGTATATCTTTTTTCCTTTATTTCAGACCAAGTCTCGGATTTCTACGAAGGACTGCGGCCACAATTCTCCGTGTAGAAAAGAATGGCATCTTTGAATATCTAATGAAGTGTACTTTTCAAAAATATATGGTTTGTGGGGGTTATTTAACAGAAAAGGTGCAGTTTAGGATGAGAAAAGTTGAGAACCTCATATAAATCTGCAGCCCCAATATTATGCATTGTCCCTGTTTTGGGGTGTTTGGTGGCTGCGTCTCTGTGTGTATCCATACATTCAGGGGGACTTGCAGATTGTTATTGAGCAGGTTTTTGGTAGTTACCATGGATAGTTAGGGAGAAATCTAGCTTTGTATATCTTTTTTCCTTTATTTCAGACCAAGTCTCGGACTTCTACGAAGGACTGCGGCCACAATTCTCCGTGTAGAAAAGCGAGAATGGCATCTTTGAATAGCTGAAGAAGTGTACTTTACGGTAATATATGGTTTGTGGGGGTTATTTCAGAGTTTGGGGGTGTTTAGACTGAAAAACCGCAAGTAGTACACATAGAGCGCAGCCCCCAGATTTTCAACTGCAATTGCCCTTCTGCATTGCTCCTGTTTTGGGGTGTTTGGTGGCTGCGTCTCTATGTGTATCCATACATAGGGGGTATCATTTCATTCAGGGGGACTTGCAGATTGTTATTGAGCAGGTTTTTGGTAGTTACCATGGATACTTAGGGAGGAATCTAGCTTTGTATATCTTTTTTCCTTTATTTCAGACCAAGTCTCGGACTTCTACGAAGGACTGCGGCCACAATTCTCCGTGTAGAAAAGCGAGAATGGCATCTTTGAATAGCTGAAGAAGTGTACTTTACGGTAATATATGGTTTGTGGGGGTTATTTCAGAGTTTGGGGGTGTTTAGACTGAAAAACCGCAAGTAGTACACATAGAGCGCAGCCCCCAGATTTTCAACTGCAATTGCCCTTCTGCATTGCTCCTGTTTTGGGGTGTTTGGTGGCTGCGTCTCTATGTGTATCCATACATAGGGGGTATCATTTCATTCAGGGGGACTTGCAGATTGTTATTGAGCAGGTTTTTGGTAGTTACCATGGATAGTTAGGGAGAAATCTAGCTTTGTATATCTTTTTTCCTTTATTTCAGACCAAGTCTCGGACTTCTACGAAGGACTGCGGCCACAATTCTCTGTGTAGAAAAGCAAGAATGGCGTCTTTGAATAGCTGAAGAAGTGTACTTTACGGTAATATATGGTTTGTGGGGGTTATTTCAGAGTTTGGGGGTGTTTAGACTGAAAAACCACAAGTAGTACACATAGAGCGCAGCCCCCAGATTTTCAACTGCAATTGCCCTTCTGCATTGCTCCTGTTTTGGGGTGTTTGGTGGCTGCGTCTCTATGTGTATCCATACATAGGGGGTATCATTTCATTCAGGGGGACTTGCAGATTGTTATTGAGCAGGTTTTTGGTAGTTACCATGGATACTTAGGGAGGAATCTAGCTTTGTATATCTTTTTTCCTTTATTTCAGACCAAGTCTCGGACTTCTACGAAGGACTGCGGCCACAATTCTCCGTGTAGAAAAGCGAGAATGGCATCTTTGAATAGCTGAAGAAGTGTACTTTACGGTAATATATGGTTTGTGGGGGTTATTTCAGAGTTTGGGGGTGTTTAGACTGAAAAACCGCAAGTAGTACACATAGAGCGCAGCCCCCAGATTTTCAACTGCAATTGCCCTTCTGCATTGCTCCTGTTTTGGGGTGTTTGGTGGCTGCGTCTCTATGTGTATCCATACATAGGGGGTATCATTTCATTCAGGGGGACTTGCAGATTGTTATTGAGCAGGTTTTTGGTAGTTACCATGGATACTTAGGGAGGAATCTAGCTTTGTATATCTTTTTTCCTTTATTTCAGACCAAGTCTCGGACTTCTACGAAGGACTGCGGCCACAATTCTCCGTGTAGAAAAGCGAGAATGGCATCTTTGAATAGCTGAAGAAGTGTACTTTACGGTAATATATGGTTTGTGGGGGTTATTTCAGAGTTTGGGGGTGTTTAGACTGAAAAACCGCAAGTAGTACACATAGAGCGCAGCCCCCAGATTTTCAACTGCAATTGCCCTTCTGCATTGCTCCTGTTTTGGGGTGTTTGGTGGCTGCGTCTCTATGTGTATCCATACATAGGGGGTATCATTTCATTCAGGGGGACTTGCAGATTGTTATTGAGCAGGTTTTTGGTAGTTACCATGGATACTTAGGGAGGAATCTAGCTTTGTATATCTTTTTTCCTTTATTTCAGACCAAGTCTCGGACTTCTACGAAGGACTGCGGCCACAATTCTCCGTGTAGAAAAGCGAGAATGGCATCTTTGAATAGCTGAAGAAGTGTACTTTACGGTAATATATGGTTTGTGGGGGTTATTTCAGAGTTTGGGGGTGTTTAGACTGAAAAACCGCAAGTAGTACACATAGAGCGCAGCCCCCAGATTTTCAACTGCAATTGCCCTTCTGCATTGCTCCTGTTTTGGGGTGTTTGGTGGCTGCGTCTCTATGTGTATCCATACATAGGGGGTATCATTTCATTCAGGGGGACTTGCAGATTGTTATTGAGCAGGTTTTTGGTAGTTACCATGGATAGTTAGGGAGAAATCTAGCTTTGTATATCTTTTTTCCTTTATTTCAGACCAAGTCTCGGACTTCTACGAAGGACTGCGGCCACAATTCTCCGTGTAGAAAAGCAAGAATGGCGTCTTTGAATAGCTGAAGAAGTGTACTTTACGGTAATATATGGTTTGTGGGGGTTATTTCAGAGTTTGGGGGTGTTTAGACTGAAAAACCACAAGTAGTACACATAGAGCGCAGCCCCCAGATTTTCAACTGCAATTGCCCTTCTGCATTGCTCCTGTTTTGGGGTGTTTGGTGGCTGCGTCTCTATGTGTATCCATACATAGGGGGTATCATTTCATTCAGGGGGACTTGCAGATTGTTATTGAGCAGGTTTTTGGTAGTTACCATGGATACTTAGGGAGGAATCTAGCTTTGTATATCTTTTTTCCTTTATTTCAGACCAAGTCTCGGACTTCTACGAAGGACTGCGGCCACAATTCTCCGTGTAGAAAAGCGAGAATGGCATCTTTGAATAGCTGAAGAAGTGTACTTTACGGTAATATATGGTTTGTGGGGGTTATTTCAGAGTTTGGGGGTGTTTAGACTGAAAAACCGCAAGTAGTACACATAGAGCGCAGCCCCCAGATTTTCAACTGCAATTGCCCTTCTGCATTGCTCCTGTTTTGGGGTGTTTGGTGGCTGCGTCTCTATGTGTATCCATACATAGGGGGTATCATTTCATTCAGGGGGACTTGCAGATTGTTATTGAGCAGGTTTTTGGTAGTTACCATGGATAGTTAGGGAGAAATCTAGCTTTGTATATCTTTTTTCCTTTATTTCAGACCAAGTCTCGGACTTCTACGAAGGACTGCGGCCACAATTCTCCGTGTAGAAAAGCAAGAATGGCGTCTTTGAATAGCTGAAGAAGTGTACTTTACGGTAATATATGGTTTGTGGGGGTTATTTCAGAGTTTGGGGGTGTTTAGACTGAAAAACCACAAGTAGTACACATAGAGCGCAGCCCCCAGATTTTCAACTGCAATTGCCCTTCTGCATTGCTCCTGTTTTGGGGTGTTTGGTGGCTGCGTCTCTATGTGTATCCATACATAGGGGGTATCATTTCATTCAGGGGGACTTGCAGATTGTTATTGAGCAGGTTTTTGGTAGTTACCATGGATAGTTAGGGAGAAATCTAGCTTTGTATATCTTTTTTCCTTTATTTCAGACCAAGTCTCGGACTTCTACGAAGGACTGCGGCCACAATTCTCCGTGTAGAAAAGCAAGAATGGCGTCTTTGAATAGCTGAAGAAGTGTACTTTACGGTAATATATGGTTTGTGGGGGTTATTTCAGAGTTTGGGGGTGTTTAGACTGAAAAACCGCAAGTAGTACACATAGAGCGCAGCCCCCAGATTTTCAACTGCAATTGCCCTTCTGCATTGCTCCTGTTTTGGGGTGTTTGGTGGCTGCGTCTCTATGTGTATCCATACATATGGGGTATCATTTCATTCAGGGGGACTTGCAGATTGTTATTGAGCAGGTTTTTGGTAGTTACCATGGATACTTAGGGAGGAATCTAGCTTTGTATATCTTTTTTCCTTTATTTCAGACCAAGTCTCGGACTTCTACGAAGGACTGCGGCCACAATTCTCCGTGTAGAAAAGCAAGAATGGCGTCTTTGAATAGCTGAAGAAGTGTACTTTACGGTAATATATGGTTTGTGGGGGTTATTTCAGAGTTTGGGGGTGTTTAGACTGAAAAACCGCAAGTAGTACACATAGAGCGCAGCCCCCAGATTTTCAACTGCAATTGCCCTTCTGCATTGCTCCTGTTTTGGGGTGTTTGGTGGCTGCGTCTCTATGTGTATCCATACATATGGGGTATCATTTCATTCAGGGGGACTTGCAGATTGTTATTGAGCAGGTTTTTGGTAGTTACCATGGATACTTAGGGAGGAATCTAGCTTTGTATATCTTTTTTCCTTTATTTCAGACCAAGTCTCGGACTTCTACGAAGGACTGCGGCCACAATTCTCCGTGTAGAAAAGCGAGAATGGCGTCTTTGAATAGCTGAAGAAGTGTACTTTACGGTAATATATGGTTTGTGGGGGTTATTTCAGAGTTTGGGGGTGTTTAGACTGAAAAACCGCAAGTAGTACACATAGAGCGCAGCCCCCAGATTTTCAACTGCAATTGCCCTTCTGCATTGCTCCTGTTTTGGGGTGTTTGGTGGCTGCGTCTCTATGTGTATCCATACATAGGGGGTATCATTTCATTCAGGGGGACTTGCAGATTGTTATTGAGCAGGTTTTTGGTAGTTACCATGGATACTTAGGGAGAAATCTAGCTTTGTATATCTTTTTTCCTTTATTTCAGACCAAGTCTCGGACTTCTACGAAGGACTGCGGCCACAATTCTCCGTGTAGAAAAGCAAGAATGGCATCTTTGAATAGCTGAAGAAGTGTACTTTACGGTAATATATGGTTTGTGGGGGTTATTTCAGAGTTTGGGGGTGTTTAGACTGAAAAACCGCAAGTAGTACACATAGAGCGCAGCCCCCAGATTTTCAACTGCAATTGCCCTTCTGCATTGCTCCTGTTTTGGGGTGTTTGGTGGCTGCGTCTCTATGTGTATCCATACATAGGGGGTATCATTTCATTCAGGGGGACTTGCAGATTGTTATTGAGCAGGTTTTTGGTAGTTACCATGGATAGTTAGGGAGAAATCTAGCTTTGTATATCTTTTTTCCTTTATTTCAGACCAAGTCTCGGACTTCTACGAAGGACTGCGGCCACAATTCTCCGTGTAGAAAAGCAAGAATGGCGTCTTTGAATAGCTGAAGAAGTGTACTTTACGGTAATATATGGTTTGTGGGGGTTATTTCAGAGTTTGGGGGTGTTTAGACTGAAAAACCGCAAGTAGTACACATAGAGCGCAGCCCCCAGATTTTCAACTGCAATTGCCCTTCTGCATTGCTCCTGTTTTGGGGTGTTTGGTGGCTGCGTCTCTATGTGTATCCATACATAGGGGGTATCATTTCATTCAGGGGGACTTGCAGATTGTTATTGAGCAGGTTTTTGGTAGTTACCATGGATACTTAGGGAGAAATCTAGCTTTGTATATCTTTTTTCCTTTATTTCAGACCAAGTCTCGGACTTCTACGAAGGACTGCGGCCACAATTCTCCGTGTAGAAAAGCAAGAATGGCGTCTTTGAATAGCTGAAGAAGTGTACTTTACGGTAATATATGGTTTGTGGGGGTTATTTCAGAGTTTGGGGGTGTTTAGACTGAAAAACCGCAAGTAGTACACATAGAGCGCAGCCCCCAGATTTTCAACTGCAATTGCCCTTCTGCATTGCTCCTGTTTTGGGGTGTTTGGTGGCTGCGTCTCTATGTGTATCCATACATAGGGGGTATCATTTCATTCAGGGGGACTTGCAGATTGTTATTGAGCAGGTTTTTGGTAGTTACCATGGATAGTTAGGGAGGAATCTAGCTTTGTATATCTTTTTTCCTTTATTTCAGACCAAGTCTCGGACTTCTACGAAGGACTGCGGCCACAATTCTCCGTGTAGAAAAGCAAGAATGGCGTCTTTGAATAGCTGAAGAAGTGTACTTTACGGTAATATATGGTTTGTGGGGGTTATTTCAGAGTTTGGGGGTGTTTAGACTGAAAAACCGCAAGTAGTACACATAGAGCGCAGCCCCCAGATTTTCAACTGCAATTGCCCTTCTGCATTGCTCCTGTTTTGGGGTGTTTGGTGGCTGCGTCTCTATGTGTATCCATACATAGGGGTATCATTTCATTCAGGGGGACTTGCAGATTGTTATTGAGCAGGTTTTTGGTAGTTACCATGGATACTTAGGGAGGAATCTAGCTTTGTATATCTTTTTTCCTTTATTTCAGACCAAGTCTCGGACTTCTACGAAGGACTGCGGCCACAATTCTCCGTGTAGAAAAGCGAGAATGGCATCTTTGAATAGCTGAAGAAGTGTACTTTACGGTAATATATGGTTTGTGGGGGTTATTTCAGAGTTTGGGGGTGTTTAGACTGAAAAACCGCAAGTAGTACACATAGAGCGCAGCCCCCAGATTTTCAACTGCAATTGCCCTTCTGCATTGCTCCTGTTTTGGGGTGTTTGGTGGCTGCGTCTCTATGTGTATCCATACATAGGGGGTATCATTTCATTCAGGGGGACTTGCAGATTGTTATTGAGCAGGTTTTTGGTAGTTACCATGGATAGTTAGGGAGAAATCTAGCTTTGTATATCTTTTTTCCTTTATTTCAGACCAAGTCTCGGACTTCTACGAAGGACTGCGGCCACAATTCTCCGTGTAGAAAAGCAAGAATGGCATCTTTGAATAGCTGAAGAAGTGTACTTTACGGTAATATATGGTTTGTGGGGGTTATTTCAGAGTTTGGGGGTGTTTAGACTGAAAAACCGCAAGTAGTACACATAGAGCGCAGCCCCCAGATTTTCAACTGCAATTGCCCTTCTGCATTGCTCCTGTTTTGGGGTGTTTGGTGGCTGCGTCTCTATGTGTATCCATACATAGGGGGTATCATTTCATTCAGGGGGACTTGCAGATTGTTATTGAGCAGGTTTTTGGTAGTTACCATGGATAGTTAGGGAGAAATCTAGCTTTGTATATCTTTTTTCCTTTATTTCAGACCAAGTCTCGGACTTCTACGAAGGACTGCGGCCACAATTCTCCGTGTAGAAAAGCAAGAATGGCGTCTTTGAATAGCTGAAGAAGTGTACTTTACGGTAATATATGGTTTGTGGGGGTTATTTCAGAGTTTGGGGGTGTTTAGACTGAAAAACCGCAAGTAGTACACATAGAGCGCAGCCCCCAGATTTTCAACTGCAATTGCCCTTCTGCATTGCTCCTGTTTTGGGGTGTTTGGTGGCTGCGTCTCTATGTGTATCCATACATAGGGGGTATCATTTCATTCAGGGGGACTTGCAGATTGTTATTGAGCAGGTTTTTGGTAGTTACCATGGATACTTAGGGAGAAATCTAGCTTTGTATATCTTTTTTCCTTTATTTCAGACCAAGTCTCGGACTTCTACGAAGGACTGCGGCCACAATTCTCCGTGTAGAAAAGCAAGAATGGCGTCTTTGAATAGCTGAAGAAGTGTACTTTACGGTAATATATGGTTTGTGGGGGTTATTTCAGAGTTTGGGGGTGTTTAGACTGAAAAACCGCAAGTAGTACACATAGAGCGCAGCCCCCAGATTTTCAACTGCAATTGCCCTTCTGCATTGCTCCTGTTTTGGGGTGTTTGGTGGCTGCGTCTCTATGTGTATCCATACATAGGGGGTATCATTTCATTCAGGGGGACTTGCAGATTGTTATTGAGCAGGTTTTTGGTAGTTACCATGGATAGTTAGGGAGAAATCTAGCTTTGTATATCTTTTTTCCTTTATTTCAGACCAAGTCTCGGACTTCTACGAAGGACTGCGGCCACAATTCTCCGTGTAGAAAAGCAAGAATGGCGTCTTTGAATAGCTGAAGAAGTGTACTTTACGGTAATATATGGTTTGTGGGGGTTATTTCAGAGTTTGGGGGTGTTTAGACTGAAAAACCGCAAGTAGTACACATAGAGCGCAGCCCCCAGATTTTCAACTGCAATTGCCCTTCTGCATTGCTCCTGTTTTGGGGTGTTTGGTGGCTGCGTCTCTATGTGTATCCATACATAGGGGGTATCATTTCATTCAGGGGGACTTGCAGATTGTTATTGAGCAGGTTTTTGGTAGTTACCATGGATACTTAGGGAGGAAATCTAGCTTTGTATATCTTTTTTCCTTTATTTCAGACCAAGTCTCGGACTTCTACGAAGGACTGCGGCCACAATTCTCCGTGTAGAAAAGCAAGAATGGCGTCTTTGAATAGCTGAAGAAGTGTACTTTACGGTAATATATGGTTTGTGGGGGTTATTTCAGAGTTTGGGGGTGTTTAGACTGAAAAACCGCAAGTAGTACACATAGAGCGCAGCCCCCAGATTTTCAACTGCAATTGCCCTTCTGCATTGCTCCTGTTTTGGGGTGTTTGGTGGCTGCGTCTCTATGTGTATCCATACATAGGGGTATCATTTCATTCAGGGGGACTTGCAGATTGTTATTGAGCAGGTTTTTGGTAGTTACCATGGATACTTAGGGAGGAATCTAGCTTTGTATATCTTTTTTCCTTTATTTCAGACCAAGTCTCGGACTTCTACGAAGGACTGCGGCCACAATTCTCCGTGTAGAAAAGCGAGAATGGCATCTTTGAATAGCTGAAGAAGTGTACTTTACGGTAATATATGGTTTGTGGGGGTTATTTCAGAGTTTGGGGGTGTTTAGACTGAAAAACCGCAAGTAGTACACATAGAGCGCAGCCCCCAGATTTTCAACTGCAATTGCCCTTCTGCATTGCTCCTGTTTTGGGGTGTTTGGTGGCTGCGTCTCTATGTGTATCCATACATAGG
The DNA here is from genome assembly GCF_017654675.1 of Xenopus laevis. Classification (NCBI taxonomy): domain Eukaryota; kingdom Metazoa; phylum Chordata; class Amphibia; order Anura; family Pipidae; genus Xenopus; species Xenopus laevis. The sequence goes on along the minus strand of NC_054372.1, from coordinate 75,115,146 downwards.
GGGTATCATTTCATTCAGGGGGACTTGCAGATTGTTATTGAGCAGGTTTTTGGTAGTTACCATGGATAGTTAGGGAGGAATCTAGCTTTGTATATCTTTTTTCCTTTATTTCAGACCAAGTCTCGGACTTCTACGAAGGACTGCGGCCACAATTCTCCGTGTAGAAAAGCAAGAATGGCATCTTTGAATAGCTGAAGAAGTGTACTTTACGGTAATATATGGTTTGTGGGGGTTATTTCAGAGTTTGGGGGTGTTTAGACTGAAAAACCGCAAGTAGTACACATAGAGCGCAGCCCCCAGATTTTCAACTGCAATTGCCCTTCTGCATTGCTCCTGTTTTGGGGTGTTTGGTGGCTGCGTCTCTATGTGTATCCATACATAGGGGGTATCATTTCATTCAGGGGGACTTGCAGATTGTTATTGAGCAGGTTTTTGGTAGTTACCATGGATACTTAGGGAGGAATCTAGCTTTGTATATCTTTTTTCCTTTATTTCAGACCAAGTCTCGGACTTCTACGAAGGACTGCGGCCACAATTCTCCGTGTAGAAAAGCGAGAATGGCGTCTTTGAATAGCTGAAGAAGTGTACTTTACGGTAATATATGGTTTGTGGGGGTTATTTCAGAGTTTGGGGGTGTTTAGACTGAAAAACCGCAAGTAGTACACATAGAGCGCAGCCCCCAGATTTTCAACTGCAATTGCCCTTCTGCATTGCTCCTGTTTTGGGGTGTTTGGTGGCTGCGTCTCTATGTGTATCCATACATAGGGGGTATCATTTCATTCAGGGGGACTTGCAGATTGTTATTGAGCAGGTTTTTGGTAGTTACCATGGATAGTTAGGGAGAAATCTAGCTTTGTATATCTTTTTTCCTTTATTTCAGACCAAGTCTCGGACTTCTACGAAGGACTGCGGCCACAATTCTCCGTGTAGAAAAGCAAGAATGGCGTCTTTGAATAGCTGAAGAAGTGTACTTTACGGTAATATATGGTTTGTGGGGGTTATTTCAGAGTTTGGGGGTGTTTAGACTGAAAAACCGCAAGTAGTACACATAGAGCGCAGCCCCCAGATTTTCAACTGCAATTGCCCTTCTGCATTGCTCCTGTTTTGGGGTGTTTGGTGGCTGCGTCTCTATGTGTATCCATACATAGGGGGTATCATTTCATTCAGGGGGACTTGCAGATTGTTATTGAGCAGGTTTTTGGTAGTTACCATGGATAGTTAGGGAGAAATCTAGCTTTGTATATCTTTTTTCCTTTATTTCAGACCAAGTCTCGGACTTCTACGAAGGACTGCGGCCACAATTCTCCGTGTAGAAAAGCAAGAATGGCGTCTTTGAATAGCTGAAGAAGTGTACTTTACGGTAATATATGGTTTGTGGGGGTTATTTCAGAGTTTGGGGGTGTTTAGACTGAAAAACCGCAAGTAGTACACATAGAGCGCAGCCCCCAGATTTTCAACTGCAATTGCCCTTCTGCATTGCTCCTGTTTTGGGGTGTTTGGTGGCTGCGTCTCTATGTGTATCCATACATAGGGGGTATCATTTCATTCAGGGGGACTTGCAGATTGTTATTGAGCAGGTTTTTGGTAGTTACCATGGATAGTTAGGGAGAAATCTAGCTTTGTATATCTTTTTTCCTTTATTTCAGACCAAGTCTCGGACTTCTACGAAGGACTGCGGCCACAATTCTCCGTGTAGAAAAGCAAGAATGGCGTCTTTGAATAGCTGAAGAAGTGTACTTTACGGTAATATATGGTTTGTGGGGGTTATTTCAGAGTTTGGGGGTGTTTAGACTGAAAAACCGCAAGTAGTACACATAGAGCGCAGCCCCCAGATTTTCAACTGCAATTGCCCTTCTGCATTGCTCCTGTTTTGGGGTGTTTGGTGGCTGCGTCTCTATGTGTATCCATACATAGGGGGTATCATTTCATTCAGGGGGACTTGCAGATTGTTATTGAGCAGGTTTTTGGTAGTTACCATGGATAGTTAGGGAGAAATCTAGCTTTGTATATCTTTTTTCCTTTATTTCAGACCAAGTCTCGGACTTCTACGAAGGACTGCGGCCACAATTCTCCGTGTAGAAAAGCAAGAATGGCGTCTTTGAATAGCTGAAGAAGTGTACTTTACGGTAATATATGGTTTGTGGGGGTTATTTCAGAGTTTGGGGGTGTTTAGACTGAAAAACCGCAAGTAGTACACATAGAGCGCAGCCCCCAGATTTTCAACTGCAATTGCCCTTCTGCATTGCTCCTGTTTTGGGGTGTTTGGTGGCTGCGTCTCTATGTGTATCCATACATAGGGGGTATCATTTCATTCAGGGGGACTTGCAGATTGTTATTGAGCAGGTTTTTGGTAGTTACCATGGATACTTAGGGAGGAATCTAGCTTTGTATATCTTTTTTCCTTTATTTCAGACCAAGTCTCGGACTTCTACGAAGGACTGCGGCCACAATTCTCCGTGTAGAAAAGCGAGAATGGCGTCTTTGAATAGCTGAAGAAGTGTACTTTACGGTAATATATGGTTTGTGGGGGTTATTTCAGAGTTTGGGGGTGTTTAGACTGAAAAACCGCAAGTAGTACACATAGAGCGCAGCCCCCAGATTTTCAACTGCAATTGCCCTTCTGCATTGCTCCTGTTTTGGGGTGTTTGGTGGCTGCGTCTCTATGTGTATCCATACATAGGGGGTATCATTTCATTCAGGGGGACTTGCAGATTGTTATTGAGCAGGTTTTTGGTAGTTACCATGGATACTTAGGGAGGAATCTAGCTTTGTATATCTTTTTTCCTTTATTTCAGACCAAGTCTCGGACTTCTACGAAGGACTGCGGCCACAATTCTCCGTGTAGAAAAGCAAGAATGGCGTCTTTGAATAGCTGAAGAAGTGTACTTTACGGTAATATATGGTTTGTGGGGGTTATTTCAGAGTTTGGGGGTGTTTAGACTGAAAAACCGCAAGTAGTACACATAGAGCGCAGCCCCCAGATTTTCAACTGCAATTGCCCTTCTGCATTGCTCCTGTTTTGGGGTGTTTGGTGGCTGCGTCTCTATGTGTATCCATACATAGGGGGTATCATTTCATTCAGGGGGACTTGCAGATTGTTATTGAGCAGGTTTTTGGTAGTTACCATGGATAGTTAGGGAGAAATCTAGCTTTGTATATCTTTTTTCCTTTATTTCAGACCAAGTCTCGGACTTCTACGAAGGACTGCGGCCACAATTCTCCGTGTAGAAAAGCAAGAATGGCGTCTTTGAATAGCTGAAGAAGTGTACTTTACGGTAATATATGGTTTGTGGGGGTTATTTCAGAGTTTGGGGGTGTTTAGACTGAAAAACCGCAAGTAGTACACATAGAGCGCAGCCCCCAGATTTTCAACTGCAATTGCCCTTCTGCATTGCTCCTGTTTTGGGGTGTTTGGTGGCTGCGTCTCTATGTGTATCCATACATAGGGGGTATCATTTCATTCAGGGGGACTTGCAGATTGTTATTGAGCAGGTTTTTGGTAGTTACCATGGATACTTAGGGAGGAATCTAGCTTTGTATATCTTTTTTCCTTTATTTCAGACCAAGTCTCGGACTTCTACGAAGGACTGTGGCCACAATTCTCCGTGTAGAAAAGCGAGAATGGCATCTTTGAATAGCTGAAGAAGTGTACTTTACGGTAATATATGGTTTGTGGGGGTTATTTCAGAGTTTGGGGGTGTTTAGACTGAAAAGCCGCAAGTAGTACACATAGAGCGCAGCCCCCAGATTTTCAACTGCAATTGCCCTTATGCATTGCTCCTGTTTTGGGGTGTTTGGTGGCTGCGTCTCTATGTGTATCCATACATATGGGGTATCATTTCATTCAGGGGGACTTGCAGATTGTTATTGAGCAGGTTTTTGGTAGTTACCATGGATACTTAGGGAGAATCTAGCTTTGTATATCTTTTTTCCTTTATTTCAGACCAAGTCTCGGACTTCTACGAAGGACTGCGGCCACAATTCTCCGTGTAGAAAAGCAAGAATGGCGTCTTTGAATAGCTGAAGAAGTGTACTTTACGGTAATATATGGTTTGTGGGGGTTATTTCAGAGTTTGGGGGTGTTTAGACTGAAAAACCGCAAGTAGTACACATAGAGCGCAGCCCCCAGATTTTCAACTGCAATTGCCCTTCTGCATTGCTCCTGTTTTGGGGTGTTTGGTGGCTGCGTCTCTATGTGTATCCATACATAGGGGGTATCATTTCATTCAGGGGGACTTGCAGATTGTTATTGAGCAGGTTTTTGGTAGTTACCATGGATACTTAGGGAGGAATCTAGCTTTGTATATCTTTTTTCCTTTATTTCAGACCAAGTCTCGGACTTCTACGAAGGACTGCGGCCACAATTCTCCGTGTAGAAAAGCAAGAATGGCGTCTTTGAATAGCTGAAGAAGTGTACTTTACGGTAATATATGGTTTGTGGGGGTTATTTCAGAGTTTGGGGGTGTTTAGACTGAAAAACCGCAAGTAGTACACATAGAGCGCAGCCCCCAGATTTTCAACTGCAATTGCCCTTCTGCATTGCTCCTGTTTTGGGGTGTTTGGTGGCTGCGTCTCTATGTGTATCCATACATAGGGGGTATCATTTCATTCAGGGGGACTTGCAGATTGTTATTGAGCAGGTTTTTGGTAGTTACCATGGATAGTTAGGGAGAAATCTAGCTTTGTATATCTTTTTTCCTTTATTTCAGACCAAGTCTCGGACTTCTACGAAGGACTGCGGCCACAATTCTCTGTGTAGAAAAGCAAGAATGGCGTCTTTGAATAGCTGAAGAAGTGTACTTTACGGTAATATATGGTTTGTGGGGGTTATTTCAGAGTTTGGGGGTGTTTAGACTGAAAAACCGCAAGTAGTACACATAGAGCGCAGCCCCCAGATTTTCAACTGCAATTGCCCTTATGCATTGCTCCTGTTTTGGGGTGTTTGGTGGCTGCGTCTCTATGTGTATCCATACATATGGGGTATCATTTCATTCAGGGGGACTTGCAGATTGTTATTGAGCAGGTTTTTGGTAGTTACCATGGATACTTAGGGAGGAATCTAGCTTTGTATATCTTTTTTCCTTTATTTCAGACCAAGTCTCGGACTTCTACGAAGGACTGCGGCCACAATTCTCCGTGTAGAAAAGCGAGAATGGCATCTTTGAATAGCTGAAGAAGTGTACTTTACGGTAATATATGGTTTGTGGGGGTTATTTCAGAGTTTGGGGGTGTTTAGACTGAAAAACCGCAAGTAGTACACATAGAGCGCAGCCCCCAGATTTTCAACTGCAATTGCCCTTCTGCATTGCTCCTGTTTTGGGGTGTTTGGTGGCTGCGTCTCTATGTGTATCCATACATAGGGGGTATCATTTCATTCAGGGGGACTTGCAGATTGTTATTGAGCAGGTTTTTGGTAGTTACCATGGATACTTAGGGAGGAATCTAGCTTTGTATATCTTTTTTCCTTTATTTCAGACCAAGTCTCGGACTTCTACGAAGGACTGTGGCCACAATTCTCCGTGTAGAAAAGCGAGAATGGCATCTTTGAATAGCTGAAGAAGTGTACTTTACGGTAATATATGGTTTGTGGGGGTTATTTCAGAGTTTGGGGGTGTTTAGACTGAAAAACCGCAAGTAGTACACATAGAGCGCAGCCCCCAGATTTTCAACTGCAATTGCCCTTATGCATTGCTCCTGTTTTGGGGTGTTTGGTGGCTGCGTCTCTATGTGTATCCATACATATGGGGTATCATTTCATTCAGGGGGACTTGCAGATTGTTATTGAGCAGGTTTTTGGTAGTTACCATGGATACTTAGGGAGGAATCTAGCTTTGTGTATCTTTTTTCCTTTATTTCAGACCAAGTCTCGGACTTCTACGAAGGACTGCAGCCACAATTCTCCGTGTAGAAAAGCGAGAATGGCATCTTTGAATAGCTGAAGAAGTGTACTTTACGGTAATATATGGTTTGTGGGGGTTATTTCAGAGTTTGGGGGTGTTTAGACTGAAAAACCACAAGTAGTACACATAGAGCGCAGCCCCCAGATTTTCAACTGCAATTGCCCTTATGCATTGCTCCTGTTTTGGGGTGTTTGGTGGCTGCGTCTCTATGTGTATCCATACATATGGGGTATCATTTCATTCAGGGGGACTTGCAGATTGTTATTGAGCAGGTTTTTGGTAGTTACCATGGATACTTAGGGAGGAATCTAGCTTTGTATATCTTTTTTCCTTTATTTCAGACCAAGTCTCGGACTTCTACGAAGGACTGCGGCCACAATTCTCCGTGTAGAAAAGCGAGAATGGCATCTTTGAATAGCTGAAGAAGTGTACTTTACGGTAATATATGGTTTGTGGGGGTTATTTCAGAGTTTGGGGGTGTTTAGACTGAAAAACCGCAAGTAGTACACATAGAGCGCAGCCCCCAGATTTTCAACTGCAATTGCCCTTCTGCATTGCTCCTGTTTTGGGGTGTTTGGTGGCTGCGTCTCTATGTGTATCCATACATAGGGGGTATCATTTCATTCAGGGGGACTTGCAGATTGTTATTGAGCAGGTTTTTGGTAGTTACCATGGATAGTTAGGGAGAAATCTAGCTTTGTATATCTTTTTTCCTTTATTTCAGACCAAGTCTCGGACTTCTACGAAGGACTGCGGCCACAATTCTCTGTGTAGAAAAGCAAGAATGGCGTCTTTGAATAGCTGAAGAAGTGTACTTTACGGTAATATATGGTTTGTGGGGGTTATTTCAGAGTTTGGGGGTGTTTAGACTGAAAAACCGCAAGTAGTACACATAGAGCGCAGCCCCCAGATTTTCAACTGCAATTGCCCTTCTGCATTGCTCCTGTTTTGGGGTGTTTGGTGGCTGCGTCTCTATGTGTATCCATACATAGGGGGTATCATTTCATTCAGGGGGACTTGCAGATTGTTATTGAGCAGGTTTTTGGTAGTTACCATGGATACTTAGGGAGGAATCTAGCTTTGTATATCTTTTTTCCTTTATTTCAGACCAAGTCTCGGACTTCTACGAAGGACTGTGGCCACAATTCTCCGTGTAGAAAAGCGAGAATGGCATCTTTGAATAGCTGAAGAAGTGTACTTTACGGTAATATATGGTTTGTGGGGGTTATTTCAGAGTTTGGGGGTGTTTAGACTGAAAAGCCGCAAGTAGTACACATAGAGCGCAGCCCCCAGATTTTCAACTGCAATTGCCCTTCTGCATTGCTCCTGTTTTGGGGTGTTTGGTGGCTGCGTCTCTATGTGTATCCATACATAGGGGGTATCATTTCATTCAGGGGGACTTGCAGATTGTTATTGAGCAGGTTTTTGGTAGTTACCATGGATAGTTAGGGAGAAATCTAGCTTTGTATATCTTTTTTCCTTTATTTCAGACCAAGTCTCGGACTTCTACGAAGGACTGCAGCCACAATTCTCCGTGTAGAAAAGCAAGAATGGCGTCTATGAATAGCTGAAGAAGTGTACTTTACGGTAATATATGCGTCTCTATGTGTATCCATACATATGGGGTATTGTTTTATTCAAGAGAAGTTTGTCTTTCAAATTGTCTGTGGTTTCAACATTTATAACAGTGTTGTTTTGTCAGATTTACATTTGATCCTGCGTCTAAGTTTACATTTTAGAGAAAAACTAAAAATGCAACAAAAAAGCTCTAAATTTCATGATGCGCTGGTAAAATGTATTTGAATTTTGAGTAAAAAATACAGCACCCCTACAAACCTGAAGGTCTGTTGTTTCTAAAAATACCAAACTTGAAGGGATAATTTAAATTTACATATTAGTTATGCTGCATCAACTGTTACATGTGCTTATCTACTTTGTTCTGGTGTAAAATTCTAGAAAATGCTGATTTAGTTTGGGGGTTACTCCTGGACAAAAAAAGTGGGTTACTGATACATATTTGGTATCGTTGGACTTGGCAGGATCACGGCTTTTACAAACACAAAAAAAATGCTTGTAAAATCAACTTTTCTGTGGAAAAAAAACTCAAGATATACTCCATTTTTTAATAATTTTTTTTTTTTTTTTTTTACATATTTCACCCAAAATACACACTAAATCTCCATAAAAGTTGCAAAATTACACTTGCATGTCAAAGTCCAATTTATAACGATAAAAACAATATATCATTTTCCTAGTTTCATGGAGGTTTTCCTACAGAAAAACCTTGTTAAACTGAACAAGTACCAAATGCTTAAAAAACTTCTGGCATTTCGCGTACCAGAAATGTGAAATTCTGCTGGCACTTAAAGGGTTAACTGATACATTTTGTAAAAAAACATGTTTTTCCACGACAGTATCCCTTTAAAATCGTTGTACTCTACCTCAGCATTTAAAACTCTGAGTGGCACGATCTTCTGTCCAGTGTATGTTTTTAGTAGCAGTTTTGTTTTCTGAAGAGGTGTGTCTTTAAATATTTTTTTATATTCCGGGTGTGTTATTATTGAAACAGCAGACCCTGTGTCTAATTCCATCTTGAATGGAATACCAGCTATTTTTGGTGTTAGCCAGATGACAGATCGTTCACCGGTATCTGCATGATAAACATCAATACTTCCAAGTTCAGAATCAGTGCTATCAGCTAAACAAGCATTATGAACATCATGTGTATTTGTAAAAGGCTGTTTTGAAACAGGGAAGCTCATTTTGTCACTAAGGCATACTGCTTGGATATGGCCCTTTTTATTACATTTTCTGCAGTAAGCATTCTTGAATTTGCAGGTTGCTGCATTATGGAATCCTTTCCCACACCTGTAGCAAGATCCAGAATTCTGATTAGAATATCTTTTATTTTGACCTGCCACCACTCTATGCACATCAGTTGCTGCTTTCTCTAGTGTTTCTGCTCTGTTCTGTAATTCTAATGTGTCCTTAGCAGCGGTCTCCATTGCTACTGCAATTTCTATTGCTCGTTTAAATGTGATGTTATCCTCTGTTAGCAGCCTTTTCTGTATGTTTTCCCTGCATAAACCACATACAAATCTGTCCCTTAGTGCATCATTCAGTCCATCCTTAAAATCACAGTGTTCTGCCAGTTTCCTTAACTCTGCTGCAAACACAGAAACTGTCTCCCCCTCCTGCTGGTTCCTTTTGTGAAATCTGAATCTTTCTGCTATAACCAGGGGCTTAGGTGACATATGTTCATGAACAATTTGCACTATTTCTTTAAAGCTTTTAGAAGATGTTTTTTCTGGTGCTGTTAAGTTGCGCATAAGGCTTTACGTTTTGCCCCCTATTACACTGAGTAATGCTGCCACCTGTTTCTCTAGGGGTATGTCATTTACTTCCAAATACTGTTCCAGTCTCTCTATATATGTAGCCCAGTCCTCTATTGAGCTGTCAAATGCTTCCACTTTCCCAAAATGTCCAGCCATATTTCCAGATAGCATACAACTCTCTGCAGGGACTTACCACTGTTCTGTGTCTTTATTTTTATTTATTTTTTATTTTTTTAGCTGCAGGTTTTGGTGTCTCACATTTAGCAGATCTTCCTAAAATCTCATCCTTGTCGCCAATCTGTTGTGTCCATGGAATATAGTGAAACACACAGACAAGTAGCTGCTGGAGTAATTGTGTAAAGCTTAACAGGAAGGAAACTCCATAAGTCAGTAAGATAAAAGTAGCATAGAAAACATAACAGCAGATTAAACAGGAAGCCTATACATAAGATGCTAGTACTATAACAGCGTCAGCAGATTCAACAGGCACAATTACTTTAACTCATATTTAACACTCCTCAAGAAGGGCTCTAACAAGAAAACATACAGGAGTGAGCACAAAGGACACCCTTGTCTCACACCAGCTCATATCAAAAATTCTCACCTTTCCAACCAAGATTTTTGACCCACTGTACAAAATCATAAGCCATTTAATGAATTCATCCGGAATGCAGTATCTTTGCAAAGCAGGACATAGATACTCATGATTGACTTTATCAAAGGATTTTGCTTGGTCTAAAGAGGGAAAATATTTTTCCCACTGCCAAGCCTTGCATCTCTCCAGTGCTTCCCTCAGAGAAAGAACAGCACCAAAAATATCCCATCCTTCCACTGAACAAAATTGAGCATAAGAAAGAAGAGACACAGCCACCGCAGCCAACCTTTGGGAGAGAACCCCAGCCAAAATCTTCCTATCATAATTGTCCTCCAATTCTCATTGTGCCTTAAATCCTTCCACTATGATATCAGAACTAGAGAGGAGGACTGCATAGATGGAGAAAGGCATCCCCTGGCCAGGCAGTCATTAAAGACTTCAGTAAAAACCAAAAATGGGATCGCCTCCAGGAAAGCTTGAATTTTACCCTTATCCAAAACCCTTTCTTTGTAAAGGTCAGTGTTGTAGGACCTCACAACCTCCAGGATACCATCCCAAGAAACTTCCAATTCACCCTGAAGGTTGTAAAGGCCCTCAACCTGCTTCCTCTTAACCGTCTCCTTACAGTTCTGGTAAGGGTTAGGGGGAACTTGAGCTCCTATAGTCCCTTTCCAGAACCAGAGACTTAAGCCAGTTGTACTGACACTGCCTCAACATGTGCTGCTCCAGCAGAATTCTGCACTGAAATCCATTTCTCAAAAGACCAAACAGATTTTTTTTATATTCAATTTTGAAATCTGACATGGGGCTAGACATTTTGTCAATTTCCCAGCTGCCCCCAGTCATGTGACTTGTGCCTGCACTTTATGAGAGAAATGCTTTCTGGCAGGCTGCTGTTTTTTCTTCTCAATGTAACTGAATGTGTCTCAGTGGGACATGGGTTTTTACTATTGAGTGTTGTTCTTAAATCTACCAGGCAGCTGTTATCTGGTGTTAGGGAGCTGCTACCTGGTTACCTTCCCATTGTTCTTTTGTTTGGCTGCTGGAGGGGAAAAGGGAGGTGTGTGATATCACTCTAACTTGCAGTACAGCAGTAAAGAGTGATTGAAGTTTATCAGAGCACAAGTCACATGACTTTGGGCAGCTGGGAAAATGACAATATGTCTAGCCCCATGTCAGATTTCAAAATTGAATATACCAAAATCTGTTTACTCTTTTGAGAAATGGATTTCAGTGCAGAATTCTGCTGGAGCAGCACTATTAACTGCTTCATTTTGAAAAAAAATTTCCCATGACAGTATCCCTTTAATTCGGTTAACTTTTAGTTTCCTTCTTAGTGACCAGCTCTCTTTTTCTTAGCCCTCCTTTTTTTAAAAGAGGCATTTTGGGGCCCTATATATAACATTCTTAGGTAAACCTATGTACATTGGGCATCAAACTGTTCAGTGGACCCCAGGCTTTCATATTTGGGGTGATTTATCTTATCCCTAATAGTATGTAGGAATTACAGAACTGATAGCTCAAATGGGGTGTCTAAATTTTGGGGCCCTTATATATGCCACATACTTAGGTAAATCTATACATATTGGCCATCAAACTGTTCATTTGACTCCTGGTATTCATATTTAGGATGTTTTACAATGTAATGATGTGTGGGAGATATGATGCTGTAGATTGTATTTTTCTTTTTTTGTTTTTTAAAACTTCAGTTTTATTTGCAATAACTTAAAAGAGATTGATAGTCATGCATTGATAGATACATCTATTCAACATTTTGATTTCTCTTTTAGAACAGATAAAATGAGTCAAAGTGTAAATTTGCACATAAAACCATCAATAAACCAAATAACATATCAGCCATTAGTAATAAAAAGGAAAATGTCAGTGTAGTCTCAATAGTCTATCAAGGTTGGGTATATGTATCCATAAAGGTGTGCCATTCTTCCCAGATTTCCTGGTGCAGGTCCAATTTGTTGTTTCTCAATACTGCCACTTTTCCCATGCTACCTCTGATCTTTATTTGGGTTATGCATTCCTGCAAAGTAGGTGTTGTAGCAGTACTTGGCTATGAGGGTAGCAGCAGAATTAAATATGTGAAATAATAGTTTCTTGATGTTTTTGGCTAGTCTTATTGGGTAAATTTGTAAGAGGGCTATCTCTAGTTCTTTAGGGAGTTGTTGGTTGATTAGCTGCGTTAGCATTCAAAAGATGTTTTGCCAAAATTGTGAAATTATACGGCAGTCCCACCACATATGTAGTAGCGTTCCCTGCTGTCCGCAACCCCTCCAGCAGTTCCTTGGGTAAATTGGCTAATTTTTGCCAGCTTGTCTGGGGTTAGATGCAACCTGTTAATCAACTTAATATGGGCTTCTCTATGATTGGTGCATTTGGTCGCTCCTTGTGGGGCAGTCAGTACTTTCTGCCATTGTTATATTGTAAAGCTTTTTTGGAGGTCTTGCTCCCATTTCAGCATATATGGCAGTTTGTCCTCCAGATCTTGTGCTAACATCTGTCTATAACACTCTGAGATGGGTCGTCTCCCATTCCATGCTTTTTTGCATAAATATTCCATGTTGGTTTTGTGTCTAATCTTTTTATAGCCCTTGTTTTGTGAACATAGCCAGTGAGTTATTTGAAGGTAAGTATAATTGTCTTGTGGTCTTAGGTGATATTTTTCTGCTAACCTCTCACATGTTTCCAGAGTGTTTGCAAAGTACAAGTCTTGAAGCTGCTTGATCCCTGCCTCAGTCCATGTAGAGATCCGAATTTGTGGAATAACCTTGGGCAACTTTGAAATTGGGAGCAGTGGGAAGGGGAAAACCCCAAAATTGTGTTTGCTAATCATTTTGTGCCATGTTTGCAGGGTGTATCTGGTGGTGGGTAATAGCAAGTTAATGGGGGGGTCTAGTTTGTTTGTCCAGCCAAATGTATTGCGTAAGCTGTTGTTGGTCTGCATACCCTGCGTCTAAATCAATCCATTTTTTCTGTCCTGTTGGGGCATGCATTCGGATGACCGATTCAAGTATTGTTGCCATATGATATGTCTTTATGTTGGGTATTCCTAGACCTCCCGAAGCTCTAGGGCAGTGCTGTCCAACTTCTATGGTACCGAGGGCTGGAATTTTTCCAATCTACATGGTGGAGGGCCGATAACGGAAGCCAGTGTCAGGCACTCCCTGTTTTTAGACCACACCCACTTTAAACCACACCCATGTTACTGCAACACCATATCCACATTAATAGCACACTAAAAAACCAAATGGTTGGTGCTCACTGCAGGGATCAGGGCCGGAACTAGGGGTAGACAGAGTAGGCGGCTGTCTAGGACGCCATCATTGAGGGGCGCACTTTTCAATCGTTTATTTAATAATTTGTTTCAGTAATCATGGTCACCCAGTTGGGTGGAATCCATCTCCTTCCCCTTCTCCCTCTTGCCGGCAAGTAATAGCTTCTTCTGTGCGGTGCACCGTGACGTGCATACATGCGTCGATGACATCACTGATGTGTTGGATGGCAGAGAGCTGGCGGGCTGCTTGATGTGGCTCGCTCTCTCTGTTCTCAGCCTTGCACAGTTGCACGGAACTGAAGACTTTCTTTCTATTACTGTGAAAGTGTGAAGCTTCCTGCTGGCACAGCCAGGTACAGATTTGGGGCCCATATGTTTGCTGTTGCTGCTGGGCTGGGCACTGGCACAGGTACATAAATACTTGGGGGCAATATGATGTGATCAGATTTATTTTTGGCTGCTGCTGACACAGGTAAAGATTGGGGGCAATATGATGGCTGCTGGAGGGCTGTATGATGGATGGCTGCTGAGCTTGCTTGCACAGGTACAGGGGGCAGTAATATAAATGAAAAAGTGTTGTACACTTTCTTGCTCTCTTTATTTAAAAACCATCATGGTAAGGAGGGAAATTGTAATGCAGGACAGGGGGCACTGAGTGAAGCTCTTGCCTAGGGTGCCGAACTACCTTGTGCCTGCCCTGGCAAGGATGCCACTCATATGTGAAAACAGTTAAGTCATATTAAGACATTCCCTTAAATCCATATGCCTCCTCCTCCCCTGTGTATAATACAGTACCCCAGCATATGATTTAACACCTTAGGGGCCACTAACAATAATTTTCAAATGCTAACAAACCCCCAGAACAAATACCAAAGTATGACACACACAGGGAGCATAGGGAAGGCAGAACAGAGCAGGAGACAGGAATCAGGACCAGTCTAATATGTACTACATACAGTGACACAGGGCTGGTGCCTCATTAGCATTTTGAATAAGGTGTGAACAGGTGAACAATGTGGCCAGTTTCAGTCTGGGTCTCAGATGTGAACAGTACAGGACTTTAGGGGAGTGAACAATGCAGGGGGATCACAGGTGTGAACAATACAGGGGATTAGTTTGAATTTGAGGTTTAGACAATGCAGGGGCCAGTTAATCTCTGTAGTGATACCTTTTAAATCTTACATATGGTAAGAAGACACAGCAGGTAGACTTTGATGTGGAGGGCCACATGAGGGGGGGGGGTCGCGGGCCGCAGGTTGCCAGTTGGACAACCCTGCTCTAGGGTATTGTGTTATCTGGAACTTGATTCTGGGTTGTTTGTCTTGCCATATGAACCTATTAATTGTTCGTTGTAGTGTTTTAGATGGGGGGCAGAGAGATTTGAAGAGTCCTGAATAGGTACAGGATCTGGATCTTTTTGCCACTTAGTACAGTCTTGGATTATCTTGTGCAACAGGTGTTGATAATTCAACCGATAGCTTCTGGGTCCTTCGGCAATTTAACTCCTACATAAGTAGTTCCTCCATTCAAATTTAAGTGATTGTTTGAGGCTAAGGCTGGTTGTGGAATGTTTATGGGTAGTGCCTGGGTTTTGGTAGCGTTAATTTTGTACCATGAAACCTTCTGGAAAAGGATTGGTCAATGTCAATAGGATGTCATCAGAGAACAATCCAATTTTCTGGACCCCTGACGAAGTAACCAGGCCTTTTATATCCGGGTTTGATCTGATTGTTTGTGCCAGTGGCTCAACCATTAGGGCAAAGATCAGTGGTGAAAACGGGCACCCCTGGAGTGTTCCATTAGTGATGTGGAAGGCGTTCAAGAGGGCCCCTGAAATATTTACTTTGGCAGATGGTGCAGAGTAGAGGGGTTGGATTTATGAATTTTAGGCTTAAGGCAAAATGGTTTAGTGTTTCCCTCATATATAGCCAGTGGACCCTGTTGATCGCCTTCTCAGCATCCAAAGAAAGAAAGACCGTGGGTTGTGTGGTCTGTTTAATTGTGTAACAATGTATGGAACCTTCTCGTATTGTCTGAGCCCTACCTCCCCATAATAAATCCCATTTGGTCATTATCAATTATGGATGGGAGCATGGTACCGAGTCGGGTTACTAGAATCTTGGCATAGAGTTTCAAATCGGTTTTCAGCAGTGCTATGGGGCGATGGTTTTGGCAAAGTTCTGGAGTTTTGCCAGGCTTCGGGATAGTTACTATCTGTGCTAGTAGAAATTCCGGTTTAATATTGCCTGTGTCCTTGATATTGTTTGTATAGTCTAACTAAATGGGGTATCAAAATCTGTTTAAATTGTTTGTAGTATAGATTGGTGTAACCATGTTCCCCTGGGGATTTAGCAGTTTTAAAGGGATACTGTCATGGGAAAAAAAACATTTTTCAAAATGAATCAGTTAATAGTGCTGCTCCAGCAGAATTCTGCACTGAAATCCATTTCTCAAAAGAGCAGATTTTTTTTATTAAATTTTGAAACCTGACATGGGGCTAGACATATTGTCAATTTCCCAGCTGCCCCAAGTCATGTGACTTGTGCTCTGATAAACTTCAATCACTCTTTACTGCTGTACTGCAAGTTGGAGTGATGTCACCCCCTCCCTTTCCCCCCCCTCCAGCAGCCAAACAAAAGAACAATGAGAAGGTAAACAGATAGCAGCTCCCTAACACAAGATAACAGCTGCCTGGTAGATCTAAGAACAGCACTCAATAGTAAAAACCCATGTCCCACTGAGACACATTCAGTTACATTGAAAAGGAAAAACAGCAGCCTGCCAGAAAGCATTTCTCTCCTAAAGTGCAGACACAAGTCACATGACTGGGGGCAGCTGGGAAATTGACAAAATGTCTAGCCCCATGTCAGATTTCAAAATTGAATATAAAAAAAATCTGTTTGCTCTTTTGAGAAATGGATTTCAGCACAGAATTCTGCTGGAGCAGCACTATTAACTGATGCGTTTTGAAAAAAACATGTTTTCCGATGACAGTATCCCTTTAAGGTCAGAGATTGTGCTCAATTTCATCCTGTGTAATTTCCTTATTTAAGATTTCCAGTTGTTGGGGAGTAGGGTGTGGGAGTTGGATATCTCTGAGATATTGGCGTATTGCTTCTCTTGTGGGTTGGGATTCTGAGGGGTCCTTTTGGAGATTGTATAGTTTAGAATAGTAGGTTGCAAAGTGGTCGGCTATATGTTTGGGGTCCGTTAATTTGGCTTGGGGGGTCGGAATAGAAGCTTTTCTTGCCCTTGCTTGCCTATGTTGCAGCTGTGAGACCAGAAGTTTATTGGCCTTGTTACCCTTTGTGTAGTAATATTGTTTAAATAGTTTCAATCTATATTGTGTTTTGGCAAATGATATTTCGTTAAGTTTAGTTCTGGTCTCAGTTATCTCTTGCTGGATCGCGGGAGTAGATTGAGTAAGATGTTGGCGTTCCAGTTTATAAAGTTTTTGCTCTAGTTGAGTCTGTTGAGCGATTCACTCTTTTTTATATCTTTTTGCTAGGGAGATCAGTTCATCCAGAATGACCGCTTTATAAGCGAGCCACAAGATTTGGGGGTCCATTTCGGTTGTATGTTTTCCTTAAAGTATTGTTTGATTTTGCCTTCTATTGTTTGTTTAGACTCTAATTTAGTAGTTAGATATTCAATAAGCCTCCAGCTCCTGCTACTCTGTTTACTGTGAGAAGGCCAAAGTTCTACACAAACTGGGGCATGGTCTGACCATGTTCAGAGGCCTATCCAGGTTTTGGATGTTTGGGCTGTTGTTTGTGGATCCGCTAAAATGAGATCTATTTTCATGTGTGTGGTATATATAGGGGAAAAGTATGTGAACTCTTTTTTTCTCTTGGGTGTTTGGCTCTCCAGACATCTATTAGGGCATGGAGGTGTAATATGTCTCTAAACTTCTTTGCTTGGGAGTTTGTATAGGTGGGGTTCGAACTTGTGGAGGTTCTGCGGACATCCATAGTGGGGTCTGGTGTTGTATTAAAGTCCCCTGCTACTATACATTTACCCTTCTTGTATTGGGTTAGTTTCGCTAGTGTTGCTGATAAAAAAAAATTTTGGTTTTCATTTTGGGCATATATGTTGATTAATGTGAAGTCTGTGTTACCCAGTTTACATTGTAGCAGTAAGTAGCGCCCAGAGGGGTCTGAGACTATTTCAGACACTTGTGTTGGCACTTTAGCACCTATGAGGATCGAAACTCCTTTTGTCTTATTGGGAGAGTAGGCATGAAAGCTGTGGGGATATTTTTTGTTGAGAAACTTTGGTGGATTAAGTTTGCAAAAGGTAGTTTCTTGATAAAAAGAAAATCATCTTTTGTACGGAAAGCATCATGTAGTGCCTGGTTATGCTTATGGGGGGAATTTAATCCTCTGGCATTAAGTGTACCATTTTGAATGTCAAGGGTGCGGCTAAAGTAAAGTGATTATAGGGAGAATTTTACCAAGAATTCTCCATTATGGTGACCCCAATCAAATACATCATTATGTGCTAGCCCATAGATAGGCAGGGCTAGCCCATAGATAGGCAGGGCTGTAGCCCACAGAGGGAGGAACAATTAACAATCATGGCCACTAAGCTAGCAGCAGCAGTCTACAACTGCAGCGAGGGGAAAGCTATTCCTGAAACACAGAGGGAGGTGATAGTAACAGTAGGATAGCAGGTATAGTAGGGAGAGATGGTGTCTATAGTAACAGTGGGATAATAGTCTCTGGGAAGGGACATGTGGGCTGCTTTGAATTTTTCGCCCAGGCTGCTTTTTACCCCCAGTTCGGCCCTGGTGTGGGGTGAGGGGAGTTCCTCCTGGTGCGCCTGTTCAATCCGTTGGATGGGAATGTTCCATCTTGCAAGTGTTTTTCTAGCTTCTTCCAGGGAGGAAAGTGTGGTTGGGGTCCCATTGCCTAGTATTATAAGTTTCACCAGGTATCCCCAGCGATAAGGTATGTTATGTTGACGGAGTAGGATTGTAATCTCCTGGTACGCTTTACATTCCAGAAGCGTGGCTTTGGAGAGATCGGTTTCTCAATTTGTTGGAATTTCGCCGGCCAATTTCCTTTTTTTCTAGCAGAAGCCAATAGCTTTTCTTTGGAAAAACAGAAGCCGCACAATAAAATCTCTAGAGGCTTTTTCTGGTGCCGTCTGTGGTTTAGGGATCCTGTGTATGCGGTCTATAGTGAGTTCCAAAGTATGGGCATCTGGCATTATGGCTTTGAGTAATTCTGTAAGGTAAGTCTCTAAATCTGTGGGCTGAACGGACTCAGGGATACCTCTCAGTCGCAGGTTATTTCTAAGCGATCTGTCTTCAAAGTTGCTTACCTTGTCCCGCAGTGAGTCAGTTTCGGTTTGCACTTTTGTACAGGATTCTGCGAGGTCATTGTGGGCCTCCGCAAATTCACCCATCTTTTCTTCAATGTGGGCTTTGCGCTCACGGATGTCCTGTATTTCCGGTCTACGATCCTTCACTAGCTGCTTTATAGCTGCTTTTGTTCCAAAATGGAGGAGGGTGAGCTCCGTGCAGGGGAGCGTGACCAATGTGTAAAGTATGCGGTAACGATTTTGTTCTCTTTTTTGGGTTCTTTTTCTGTCCCATGCCGTAGCAAGTTGACTGCATGGGTTTTGCTCTCCGATCTGCTGTTGTGCATGTCGTAGCTATTAGGAGATGGTCTCGGTTAACCGGAGTGCAGTTATTCTGCGTCCTACTTGCGAGATTGCAAGTTCCGTCCCCCTGTAGATTGGAAGCTTTGAGGTAATTTCTCAAAAAATTCACCAATTTCTATGAAAAATTATAACTTTAGGAAAGAATTGCAACTTGGTTGTTTGGAGTACATAGATGATTTAATAATTTTTTATTCTCCAGAATCTGTTCTTTCTAATAATGGGTAATTTTCTAGGGTAAACCTACCCTACCCTACCCTACCCTAGTGGAATGTTTCGCGTTGAAATCAGAAGTATGCCGTTTTATGGCGTGGTGCTTTGGAAATATGGTAGTTTAGAGAATTTGATCTATATGAGAACTGGGGTAATGGGGTTGCTAAGACAGAAAAAGCTAGTAGGTTTGTAAATATGCTGAATGACAACTTTTTATTCCAGCTCGTTCAAGAACCTACTAGGAATAACTCTCTTTTGGACCTTGTAATAACTAACAATACTGAACTCATCTCTAACATTTGTGTGGGTGAGCATTTAGGGAATAGTGATCATAACATGGTCTCCTTTGAGATTCTGTTGCAGAAGCAATTCTATAAGGGAGTAACTAAAACACTAAATTTCAGACGTGCAAACTTTGACAGTATAAGGGCATCTCTGCAACATATTAAGTGAGAAATCCTTTTCACAGGGTTAAACACAGAACAAAAATGGGAAGTCTTTAAAATGCTGCTTAATAAATATACTTGTCAGTATATTCCACTTGTAAGCAAGGAACGTCGTTGCAAAGCAAAATCTTTTTGGTTCAATAGAAGCGTTGGTGTTGAGGTGGGTAAGAAAAGACGTGCTTTTAAGGCTTTCAAGTTAGCTGGTACAGCCGAAACATTTATAAGGTACAAGGAGGCCAATAAATCATGCAAAGAAGCTATAAGGCAAGCTAAAATTGATATAGAAAAGGATATTGCAGCAAGCAGTAAAAAAAATCCAAAATTTTTTTTTAAATATGTTAACAGTAAAAAAATGAAGCAGGAAGGGGTGGGACCCTTACTATCAGAGGGGGTCAGCTGGTAGATGAAAACAAAATAAAAGCACAGATTCTGAACTCATATTTTTCATCTGTCTACACAAATGAGGAACCAGTAAGTGAAGGTTTCCTTCTTAACAGTCCCAATTCTAGTAATACAACTAATGATACATGGTTTACACATGAAGAAATTCAAAAGAGACTAGAACATGTTAAGATTAACAAAGGTCCAGGGCCAGATGGTATTCATCCCAGGGTAATTAGCGAGCTTAGCTCTGATTGCCAAACCTCTTTACTTAATTTTTCAGGATTCATTGAGATCTGGCATAGTGCCAAGAGACTGGCGAATTGCTAATGTGGTGCCTCTATTCAAAAAAGGATCCCTTCTCAGCCTCAAAACTATAGGCCAGTTAGTCTGACGTCAGTGGTAGGAAAGCTTTTCGAAGGGTTAATAAAGGATAAGATACTGGACTTCATAGAAAATCATAATACTATGAGTTTGTGCCAGCATGGTTTTATGCGTAATAGATCTTGCCAGACTAACTTAATTTCTTTTTATGAGAATGTAAGTAGAGACCTCGATTCTGGGATGGCAGTGGATGTGATTTACTTAGACTTTGCTAAAGCATTTGATACAGTGCCACACAAAAGGTTACTGGTTAAATTAAGGAATGTTGGCCTGGAACATAGTATTTGTACCTGGATAGAGAACTGGCTAAAAGATAGACTACAAAGAGTGGTGGTAAATGGAACATTTTCTAATTGGACCAGTGTTGTTAGTGGAGTACCGCAGGGCTCTGTACTAGGTCCCTTGCTTTTCAATTTGTTTATTAATGATTTGCAGATGATACTAAATTGTGCAGAACTATAGGTTCCATTCAGGATGCTGCCACTTTGCAGAGTGATTTGTCTAAACTGGAAAACTGGGCAGCAAACTGGAAAATGAGGTTCCATGTTGATAAATGCAAGGTTATGCACTTTGGCAAAAATAATATAAATGCAAGTTATACATTAAATGGCAGTGTGTTGGGAGTTTCCTTAAATGAGAAGGATCTAGGGGTCTTTGTAGATAACACGTTGTCTAATTCTGGGCAGTGTCATTCTGTCGCTACTAAAGCAAATAAAGTTCTGTCTTGCATAAAAAAGGGCATTAACTCAAGGGATGAAAACATAATTATGCCTCTTTATAGGTCCGTGGTAAGGCCTCATCTGGAGTATGCAGTTCAGTTTTGGACTCCAGTCCTTAAGAGGGATATAAATGAGCTGGAGAAAGTGCAGAGACGTGCAACGAAATTGGTTAGAGGGACGGAAGACTTAAATTAT
Source organism: Xenopus laevis (assembly GCF_017654675.1). Lineage (NCBI taxonomy): Eukaryota > Metazoa > Chordata > Amphibia > Anura > Pipidae > Xenopus > Xenopus laevis. The sequence continues at coordinate 75,094,028 of NC_054372.1, read as the reverse complement.
GAGGGTAGACTGTCAAGGTTGGGGTTGTTTTCTCTGGAAAAAAGGCGCTTGCGAGGGGACATGATTACACTTTACAAGTACATTAGAGGACATTATAGACAAATGGCAGGGGACCTTTTTACCCATAAAGAGGATCACAGTACCAGAGGCCACCCCTTTAGACTAGAAGAAAAGAACTTTAATTTGAAGCAACGTAGGGGGTTCTTCACAGTCAGGACAGTGAGGTTGTGGAATGCACTGCCGGGTGATGTTGTGATGGCTGATTCAGTTAATGCCTTTAAGAATGGCTTGGATGATTTTTTGGACAGACATAATATCAAAGGCTATTGTGATACTAAGCTCTATAGTTAGTATAGGTATGGGTAGATAGAATTTGATTAAAAGTAGGGAGGGGTGTATGTGTGGATGCTGGGTTTTCATTTGGAGGGGTTGAACTTGATGGACTTTGTCTTTTTTCAACCCAATTTAACTATGTAACTATGTAACTATTATGAGCAACAATCAGTATGAAAGATAGGTCATGTCAGACAAATTTATTAGTCATATGTTTTTTATGATGAGGTAAGTAAGATGCTGGAGTTTGATACCATTCCCCACAAATGACTGCTTTCTAAACTATGGTCTGTTGGGCTTAATAAAATGGATAGGGAATTGGCTACAGGATTGTGTACCGTTTCTGAAATAATCAAGTTTATCTTCACTATCCCTCTCTCAGCATCTGTTTCTCCTCATTCTCTCTTCATGGAGGAGTTGGGTGTCAGATATTCATTTACAGTTAGATCATATATAACTTATAGGTTGGCTCCTTTTGCCTATAAGATATATTAGAGCTCACTCTATTAAAATCACCAGATATCGTGTCTCTCTACATGCAGGATTTGTGCAAAAGGCAGTTATTTTGTTAGGTTTTGTTTGTACTGTAATCATTTATTTGAATGAGCTCTAATTCATCAGCTAGGAAAGGAAGCCCCCCTATAAGATATATTGGATCTAACTGTCAGATGCTAAGAGATGATTAGTGAACATAAACTTGATTATTTCAGAAACGGTACAGAATATTTTATTGATTGTATTTAGAAAGTTTCTTATTTCATTATGAGGAACCTTATCATTATATAAATATCATTTTCACAATAGTTCCCCTTTAAGGGGATCACATAATAATCTCTCTAATGCTTTATTTACCAGTATGTCTTTGAAAATGACACAAGTTCACCCATTCCGATTAGAAGAAAAGAAGTTCCAGCCAGGTGTGGCTATGATGTAGACCCGGACGGACGCATGATACAGAGCGCTGTCATAGAGATCCTGATTTCACCAGCTCCAACGCAAGCCATAACTTTCCTCTGTGGATGGTCTCCTTCTGTCTAAAATGCCCCCAAAGCCAAATAAAAAGATATCTCAACCAAAATTACACTCATTTCTGGCAAAAAAACAAGTTGGCTTCTAAAATCCACGATGGCAGATTGCGCCCAGAGTGAGATGATACACCACATCTCGTTCAGCAAAGCTGCATGGTGAAGGACAGCAAAGACACTGAAAATGATATTCCAGTCAGATGAGTTTGCTTCTGTCCTAGTAACTGAAAAAACAATATGATGCTTACTAACTGAACTATTCAGGCAGATATTACTGATGCTCTGCAGCAAAGTCTATAGAAATATCAGAGATTGGCACAAGAGTTGATACTTTGGAAATCAAATCAAAATTTCAACAGTATTTTCAAACACTTTTACAAGCAATACTTCCACAATTATCCAGCATAGAGTGTAAAGTGAACAAGATACAGAGAATTCCTAAACCCAAACATCTCCCGCCAGATAAGCCTAGAGACGCAAACCTTCAGGTCATGCTCTAATATTCCAGAGCAATATGCCAACATCCACATATTTGCTGATCTTTCTGCACATACTATGGCTTTAAGACAGGAATTTTCAAAAATAACAGAAGCACTACATAAACGGAATAGTTTTTTTGACCCACAGATACTGTGATGGCTCCCCAAGTAAAATTCCAATCTTCCTAGAGGAAGTTCTGCTCCTTACAGAGAAAGAACACTATTAGAGTGCTACTCCAGTCGCGCAAGTTTCTGAGATCATTTTCTTCCTGCTAGAAGGTAAAGCTCATTCCTGGACCGAGAATTTACTGTGCAGTAAATCCCCTTTAATCTACAATCCTGCTCAGTTTCTGCTGGCATTTCTAGATGAATTTGGTCCAGTTCCAGGGCCGGCTATCCCTCTGCAGTCTGCTCCAGTTCCAGGGCCGGCTATCCCTCCGCAGTCTGCTCCAGTTCCAGGGCCGGTTATCCCTCCGCAGTCTGCTCTAGTTCCAGGGCCGGCTATCCCTCCCCAGTCTGCTCCAGTTCCAGGGCCGGCTATCCCTCCGCAGTCTGCACCAGTTTCAGGGCCGGCTATCCCTCCGAAGTCTGCTCCAGTTCCAGGGCCGGCTATTCCTCTGCAGGTTGCTCCAGTTCCAGTGCCGGCTATCCCTCAGCAGTCTGCTCCAGTTCGAAGGCTGGTTACCCCTCAGCTGTTTACCTCCGTTCCTGGGACTTTTACCCCTTAGCAACTGGTTCCTCGGCTGCAGCTGCTGGCCACAGCTCTAGTGGGGCTTCCCCAGCAACATCCACTGCCTACAGCTCCAAAGGTGGATTCCCAGCAGCCTCCGCTGCCTACTGTTCCAGTGGGGCTTCCCCAGCAGCATCCATGGCCTACAGCTCCAGAGGGGGATTCCCAGCAGCTGCCACTGCCAGCAGCACCAGAGTGGCTATCCCAGCAGCTGCCGCTGCCTACAGCTCCAGAGGGGCCTTCCCAGCCCCCACCGCTGCCTACAGCTCCAGAGGGACCTTCCCCACAGCATCTGCTGCTCACAGCTCCAGAGTCAGTTCCCCAGCAGCCTCTGCGGCCCACAGCTCCAGCTAGGCTTCCACAGCGACTGGCTCCCCGCTGGCTGCCTCCAGTACCCGTGCTGGCTCCCCAGCAGCTGCCTCCTGTACCCGTGCCTGATTGGCCTCTGCAGCCCCAGCCCAGCTGCAGCCTGATTAGTTGCAATCAGCTAATCAGGGCTGTGTCTGCCCTATTTAAGGTCAGCCCTCGAAACACACCAGAGCATTGTTTCCCAGACTAGCAGTGTGGCATTGTCCCTAGCTAAGGGTTTCAGCTTTAGCCTCCTTGCCTTGTTCTGTCCTACCTTGAACCTTTCCTTCTTATCCTGCCTTGTTATGTTCCTGTCTGGTCTTTCCCTCCCAGTTCTGCTCCAGTTCTACCTTTCACCTTGCCTTAACCTTTTTCAGCCTTGACCTTGACCTGGCCTTGCTTGTTCCTGATTTCTGCTTCCTGTTCTACATTGTACCTTTCCCTGACTTCACCTTGTACTGACCTTGCCTCGCCTGTTCCTGGTTCTTGCTTCCTGACCCTGCCTTGTACATTGTACCCCCTCATCTCACTCTGCCTCTTGCTATCCTGCTCTCCAGTCCTCTTGCTATCCTGCTCTCCAGTCCTCTTGCTATCCTGCTCTCCAGTCCTCTTGCTATCCTGCTCTCCAGTTCTCTTGCTATCCTGCACTCCACTCCTCTCTTGCTATCCTGCTCTCCAGTCCTCTCCTGCTATCAGCTCTAGTCTCCTTCTGCACTCTATCCCCAGTTTGATCTGATCTACGCCCACACCGCCCTGTCCCATCCAGTCTGTTCCTGTTCCACTCCTGCTCCATCCAATCTGTTCCTGTCCTGAGTCATCGCCCTCTTCATCCTGCCTAGTCCAGTCCTTATCTTTGCCCTCTCCATCCTGTTTTGCTCTGTACCTGTTCAAGACTGACTCTTCGCCCTCATCAACCTGTTCCTGCCTTCCCTTTACGTGTTCCCTAGGCACATACAGCTCCTGCCTCAAGGACTCACCCTTCCCCCATCAGTCTTCACAGCACCTCCTACCGTATTTTTCCCCTCCGTTAGCCTACACTACATTTCCTGAATGCAAGATCTGCTTTAACCAGGCGGCCATTTTCAGCTACATCATCATTTATATTTGTATATCCAGCCACGCCTGATGACCTTGCTCAGAAGTTTTCTTTATGTAACTTTATTAAGTATGTGTAATCCTACTCACTCCTACATGTAATCCCACTCACTCATATGCATAATCCCACTCACTCATATGCATAATCCCACTCCTACATGTAACCCAACTCACTCATATGCATAATCCCACTCATACATGTAATCCCACTCACTCATATGCATAATCCCACTCACTCATACATGTAATCCCACTCACTCATATACATAATCCCACTCACTCATATGTATAATCCCACCCATACATGTAATTTCACCCACTTGTGTGCATAATCCCACTCTCATACATGTAATCCCACTCAATCATATGCATAATCCCACTCATATACATAATCCCACTCACTCATATGCATAATCCCACTCCTACATGTAATCCCACTCACTCATATGCATAGTCACACTCATATGCATAATCCCACTCATACATGTATTCCCAATCACTCATACATGTAATCCCACTCACTCATATGCATAATCCCACTCATATGCATAATCCAACTCACTCATATGCATAATCCCACTCCTACATGTAATCCCACTCACTCATATGCATAATCCCACTCATACATGTATTCCCAATCACTCATACATGTAATCCCACTCACTCAAACATGTAATCCCACTCACTCAAACATATAATACCTTTTTCAGCCTTGACCTTGACCTGGCCTTGCTTGTTCCTGATTTCTGCTTCCTGTTCTACATTGTACCTTTCCCTGACTTCACCTTGTACTGACCTTGCCTCGCCTGTTCCTGGTTCTTGCTTCCTGACCCTGCCTTGTACATTGTACCCCCTCATCTCACTCTGCCTCTTGCTATCCTGCTCTCCAGTCCTCTTGCTATCCTGCTCTCCAGTCCTCTTGCTATCCTGCTCTCCAGTCCTCTTGCTATCCTGCTCTCCAGTTCTCTTGCTATCCTGCACTCCACTCCTCTCTTGCTATCCTGCTCTCCAGTCCTCTCCTGCTATCAGCTCTAGTCTCCTTCTGCACTCTATCCCCAGTTTGATCTGATCTACGCCCACACCGCCCTGTCCCATCCAGTCTGTTCCTGTTCCACTCCTGCTCCATCCAATCTGTTCCTGTCCTGAGTCATCGCCCTCTTCATCCTGCCTAGTCCAGTCCTTATCTTTGCCCTCTCCATCCTGTTTTGCTCTGTACCTGTTCAAGACTGACTCTTCGCCCTCATCAACCTGTTCCTGCCTTCCCTTTACGTGTTCCCTAGGCACATACAGCTCCTGCCTCAAGGACTCACCCTTCCCCCATCAGTCTTCACAGCACCTCCTACCGAATCCTTGACAGTCCTAAGTGCTGTTGAAAGTTTTTTTTATGTTTTTTTTCTTGTCTTTCTGTATAGCTTACTTTTTTGTATTTCTGATCTTAAATATGACTTTTTTTTATTTTGCTAAACCCCATTGTTTGTTCACACAAAAGAAATGTAGGACACTACCTGTATAGAATAGTGGTAATAATATTATACACTGTACATACTTTTGTTAAAGCAAATAGCATGAGGATTCATATTGCCTCACTGAGGGGCAGATTTATCAAGGGTCGAATTTCGAATTTGAAAAACTTCGAAATTCGAATTTAAAAAGACCAACGAAATTAAATCAAAATTTTTTTGGCCGAATAGGTCCATTTTCAATCAAATAGGTCAGTAATAGCGCATTCAAATTGTACAATTCAAAGTTTTTCAAAAAACCCCTTTGATTTCTCAAAGTCCACCAATTGACTCCAAATAGTTCTAGGAGGTCCCCTATAGGCTAAAACAGCAATTCAGCAGGTTTTAGATAAAAACTGGTGTTTCGAAATGTGGATGTAGTGCCAGATTAAAATTACCCATTATTATGCATTTGTGTTTGGAGTACATTTTTTTTTTTTTTAACACTTTATTGATAAATCTCACCTGATGAGAATTTGGGGCATAAAGATTCACTATGATATATTTTTCTGCATTTAATACACAATTTACCATTATGAATCTACCTTTTACATCTGTTATAACTTCTATTATTTTAAATGTGAGTTTGTTCTTAAATCCAAACATTTCCAAAAATGTTTTGGAAAGGGTTTTGGAGAGGTGGTTGTTCATCTTCAATGTCCAAATCTTATGAAAACCACTAAAAATGCTCTTGTTGTGTTAGAAAACCCATTTGCCAAAGTAAAAAGGTCATTGTAAAAGCTAGTTTATATACCATATAAATCTGTCCTTCTCCTGTCTCTCTGTTTTCTGAAGGATGGGAGTGGCCTGTTTTAAACCTGCACCTCCTGTATGATTACATCATCACTCTCAGGTTTTGCCCTTACTTGGTTCTTATTGGACATTGATACTGCCCTCCCCTTGTAATTCATTGGTTGCTTGTGCACTTGTAAGCAGTCACATAAATTCAAAGGCCATTGGTTAATTTCCCCCTTGCATTGGCTGCTATTTTATGTGCATTACTTGAGAGTCTCAAAAATATCCAGCATATCCCAAATCTAACACATTTTTACTATGCAAATAAGCATATACATTAATGGACATGTAAACTCTATAAACCCTTAACATGTCATTAAATTGGGCACATATTCCCCACACAAAATGCATCATTGTCATCATTGTATTTTTCCCCTCCGTTAGCCTACACTACATTTCCTGAATGCAAGATCTGCTTTAACCAGGCGGCCATTTTCAGCTACATCATCATTTATATTTGTATATCCAGCCACGCCTGATGACCTTGCTCAGAAGTTTTCTTTATGTAACTTTATTAAGTATGTGTAATCCTACTCACTCCTACATGTAATCCCACTCACTCATATGCATAATCCCACTCACTCATATGCATAATCCCACTCCTACATGTAACCCAACTCACTCATATGCATAATCCCACTCATACATGTAATCCCACTCACTCATATGCATAATCCCACTCACTCATACATGTAATCCCACTCACTCATATACATAATCCCACTCACTCATATGTATAATCCCACCCATACATGTAATTTCACCCACTTGTGTGCATAATCCCACTCTCATACATGTAATCCCACTCAATCATATGCATAATCCCACTCATATACATAATCCCACTCACTCATATGCATAATCCCACTCCTACATGTAATCCCACTCACTCATATGCATAGTCACACTCATATGCATAATCCCACTCATACATGTATTCCCAATCACTCATACATGTAATCCCACTCACTCATATGCATAATCCCACTCATATGCATAATCCAACTCACTCATATGCATAATCCCACTCCTACATGTAATCCCACTCACTCATATGCATAATCCCACTCATACATGTATTCCCAATCACTCATACATGTAATCCCACTCACTCAAACATGTAATCCCACTCACTCAAACATATAATACCACTCACGCACATGCATGTAAGTGCCAAACACAGAATGTTGCATTGCACCTGCATTCAGAGTTTACACGTGTCTGTGTCAGTATGGGAAAGAAATTGCAGTATGTGGCATCTTGATGAAACACTCAAACCTGCACATCAAATGCATAAAATAATACCCCTGTGTATGAGACCTAGGAGTGAATGTTCTCTAACAGAGATTTGTTGCCTGTGGTAAATCTATCCTGACAAAAATGCTTCCACGTGCCTAAAATACATTATGCAGCAATCCAAATGAATCCCAGTAACATTGCCTTATTTTCCTGATATTAAGATGGATCACCGCTATGATGTTTTGGCAAGGAGAAGGCATTTTCATGAGATTTCTTGCCCATAGTAAACATAAACTACAGGTATACAATGCATAATTCAGAAACCCATTATCCAGAAAGATCTGAATCACAGAAAGACTGTCTCTCACAGACTCCATTCTATCCAAATTTTTAAAAATGATTCCCTTTTTCTCTGTACAGTTATGGGATCAGTTATCCGGAAACCTGTTATCCAGAAAACTCCGAATTACGCAATGTAGCCGGTATTGTGTGTCGTTTGTGTATAAATGAGATTAAATAGCAATTTTATTAAAAGGAAGAAAAATATCACAGGCTATGGGGACTGATTTCTTACAGGAAATGGGTCAGTTTAAGTACTAGCAGCATTGTGTGCATATAAGTGGTATTCTCTGGTACAAGCAAAGGTAGTTCCCCTTGGACAATCATTGATGCACCCAGGGCATTATCTGTCTATTAAATCTAACAAACACACACAATTCACTATTGTCCAACAGGCAGTTCTTCTGCTATTGCATTTTTTTTTTTTTTTTGTAACTTAAATTTTTTTATTCATTTTCACAATAAAGTACAAATACAGTTTTCATCGCCTCATATCGTTTGTCTTTGTTCAACAGACTTATCCATTTTTTAAAACATTACAGTTTAAGACTCTTACCACAGTACTTTAACATTTGCATGAGGGGAGATAGAAAAGAACCTTAAAGAAAAAGAAGGAAGAAGAAAAAGAAAAGGATAAAGAGAATAAAATAAAACAAAATAGAATAAAATAAGATAAGATATGGAGACCATTAATGGGATGACATTTCCCAAATAAAATTCCCAAATGTGGAGATTTTAAATTGCAATGTTCATTGCCCCCCCCCTCACCCTCCTCTTCCCCCCCTGTGAAAATTACACACTTTCCTTCCAATACACACAAACAGCTAACATTCTCACCTCCTTCAAGTCAGCCCCTTCACATAACAAAGGTCATTGTGCATACATGCTGCCACACCAAGTCCCACCAGAAGAGTTCTCCTCTCCTCACACACTGGCCCAGCCCCTCCCTACAGAGCGGTGTGTATGCAAATGAACCACCCTGACTAGGATGAGAAGCAGACTGACAGGAGAATCAGCCAATCAGAGTTAAGATTCAGAAACTGCTGCATGTGTGCACTTACTGCTTCTGACAGGAGTGTGTATGATGTAAAATAAGGAAGTACAACAGTCACTGTAGAATTTTTGGGGGTCGGCAACCCCCCCCAACAGGGGGCCCATGATGAAAGGACCCCATCTGCAAAAGGATCCATCTGAGGTGAATATCTCATCAACTGCAAATTTATTGTTAAACATTTATTTGGAAAAGCTTGTTATTTCTACATGAACTGTTACATTCTTGAATGTTATATGAAGGTGAACAACCCCTTTAAGGTGTTCCCCTGGGGTATTCCTGGTTGGACCACTCTCCAGTCAGTTGCTATCTTAACTTGAAACATGTCCCTTCATCCTTTTCCTCATGGAGATTAAATAACTTAGCTAAGAAAAACAGGTTGTACTGTTAGTTTCTCTTACCAATGATTTTTTGAGCTTGGTCCTTCTTATCAACCCAAAACATACAGCCCATGAGTTTGCAAAATGTTACCATAACCTTTATAATTTAAGATACTATACAACCAGAGTCACTCAATATTGAGTCTTTTCTGGCCCAGACCTTGTTGCCAACATTAAAGGAGGAACAACTAAAATCATTAAACCTTCCCATTACTGTAGAATAAGTACTCCTAACTACTAAAGGGCTTAAGGCCCCCATAGATGCAAAGATTTTTCTTTGATGAACGACCGATTTTAGTGTTATCCAACCAATCTGTCAGATTATCATATGGTTAGTGGGAATCTAACGATCATGCATCTAACGATTTTTTGTTCAACATCGGTCAGAAAATTGATCGGCTTAGAAAGTTTTCATCTGTCACAGTGAAATCTATCTATTGTCCAATTGTTTGCAGGGCCAAGCAGGCAGCTACCCTCAGTTTTCCTGGCTTCAACTAGACAATAGATTGAAATGGTCTTTTTAGTTGATGGACAAATCATACATTTAAACGATCGTTTCAAGATAAGCTTGGTCTAACGATAATGAAAAGATCTTTTAAAAATCTTTACCTCTATGGCCAGCTTTAAACTCAACAAGGCCCCAGGCCCTGATGGTTTTTCAAATGACTTTTATAAAATTCTAGCAACACCATTAGCTACGAGATCATCTAATCTATTTAATTCAATACCACTAGAACACTCCCCCAGATAAGAACTCTTTTAAGCTAATATCACAACTATTCCAAAGCCTAACAAGGACCCTAACGTAGTTCAGAATTATTGCCCTAATCCATTTTATTACAGAAAAAAGAAAAACTAGGACATGAGTCTACAAAATCATGTAGAAGTCAATGGCAAATGTCACTTTTACAGCTGGAAGATCTTTCTTTGATTTGGGGTTTTTGACACTGAGTTTAGTGCGACAATGCGAATAAGATGTAGTTATTGTGCGACAAGTCGAAAAAGTCGACTGTTGTGACAATGATTAGAAAAAACAGCATTTTATAAATGAGAAAAGTGAAAGGTCTTTGTATAGTCCAATAGTAGCAAAGGAGGGGAACTGAAAACACACAGTAAGTGAAGTTCAGCTAAGTGAATAACAAAGTCCTTTGTATCTTACAATTAGAGCATTGTGTGAAGACTTTCAGGCTGCTATTGCATTCAGCCATAAAAAACAAAAACCCAAACAAATATTCCTTTCTGCTTTTTAACCTTATTTCCTTTATAGACAACTACAAGGTTATTTAAGTTTACCCTGTACTTCCCCATTAATTATTGGCAACACCTTTTGTTATGATGCATTTTAAGGTTCGTGTAATTGAAACGCTAAGCAGACTTTGTTGTCTTAGCAACACTAATAAACAATGCTTAGGCCAATAGAATATCGTTAGAATGCCTCAATATTAAAGTTCTCAAAGCTACAGTCTGTCATACAAATTCTCTGGATAGTTAAGAGGATACATTTTAATAGGGTTTTTTTTTATACAACTTTAGGGCATTCCTAAATGTGTACAGAGTGAGCATCTGAACAGGTAAATTAATCAGCATATTAAAAACAAGATGATTTTAAGCTGTCCTTCTTTCTAAAACATCAGCGGTTTTATATTTGGATTCATTTGAAATTGAAATAATGAATTTATTTGTAGCAATTTTATTTTACATTGAACTGTGTAAATTTTATTGTAAAAGATTTTAATATATCTAAATATATTACAGGTGTAAATAAATTGCCCTATGCTATAACATATTTCTAAGCAACAGCAGTTCCTCTATCGTGATAAGCTGTTGCTTTTTGAAGGAGGATGCCTATATCTTCAGGTGGTGAAGGACATGTCGGAATTGGGGTGGACACATCCATCAAATGGATGCCTGATGGAAGAAAGGACTATTGTGACTTCAAGAGCCAAAATTCATATCTTAAAAGGTAAGGCAAAGCGAGCACAAACATTACATTACAGAAAAGTTAATAGTTATGTCTGGAGCAGCAAAGACCAGGCAGTGGTATTTCTTTCTTGTGGTTTATATTGTTAATAGAGATATTATTAAGCAAAGTAATGAATATTACTTATATACATATGTAAAGTTTCTTCATCAGTGATGTATTCTAAATATTTATTTCTATATCTTGACAGTTATGTACTGGTAGCTAACAGTGGTCAGGAAGCAGGGTGTGTTGTGGTTATCAGTCGTTCATGGTTATGGTTTGCAGATCATGGTTCAAGTTTGTCTTTTTATACTTTAACACTTACCCTTCCTCTCAGTAAAACAGAGGTTAATATTAAAAAGCATATAAGAAACAAAACGACTATATTTTCAGAGTGCTTTGGGCCATCCTTAGTACAGACAGCATGAACAACATCCTTCACCAAAGCACTATTTTAAATGTTTCTCAATCAAGTTGTTTGAGCAACAACCCATAACATCTCTGCGTTGTCTGGCTGTGGTGTTAGGCATTTCATTATTCTGTGGCAACACATACAAAAGCAGAAGAGTATTATTAGGAAATGTTCTTATATGGCTAGAGCATAAAATGCTATAATATTGCCCTTAGATGCTTCCCACTTTGCCATCATTTATTTTGGAATTTTTGCTTTATTTACATCTAATTCATACACAGTACAAACTTCCCCAAGAAACAGTACCAATCCAATCTATAGTCACCTAAGTACATACTCACAGTGTACACACTGTGTACGGTTTGAAAATGATGACTTCTCAGAACAATGGTAAGGGATAGATTATTCTAAGTAAGATTTCTTTCATAAGATGAATAAATGACAGTTGAAGAAATTGTCCAGGTCAAAGTGTAACCACAGTAAAAGTAATGTAAGGAAGTGTGACAGGAATACTTGCCTTGTTTTGTACAAGCAGTCTAAGGAAGTCCATTGCTTTATGAGATATGGGAAGTGTGCACAGATTCAGTAACTTTGAACTTTTACAGTTTTCGATAATGAATGCAATGAAAGAAGTGAGTTTTCAAAAAGTGCATTCAGGTGCCTATGGAATCTCCTGGTGGACCTTACCTAACCAAGGGTGTTAATTAGATTGCATATGAAAACATACACAGATGAACATACAGCAAAAACAAATAGGAGAAAAAAAATAGCAATCAAGATGATTTTCATAATATAGGGAAGAATCATTTACAGAGGCTTATCTGGTTTTGGGGCTATGAGAAAAGACAGACTAGCCAGGAACTTACTTGGCATGGCGGTCATACTCTTGCTCTCAACCATGTCAGAGATGGCAAGGAGGCAGGACAAGTTAATGATTCTGGTTTACAATGAGAATGCAATATGTTTTACTTCCATGAGACTAAGGGATAAGCCTTAACTGAATATTCCATGCAGTGGATTAGGACATCACTGTTTATACATTTGAGGGAATCTACACTGGGGCTCCTTTATGCCTGCAAGTGTTCGTTTGCATACATAATCTTATAGTAAGACTGCAAATAGTGTGTATGTCTAATACAGCTGTTATGGAATTTCAGAAACAGATCACTTGAGGTAAAAGATAGTTTATGCATCCAATGATCATTTATTTTTCCGGAAATAGGTCTTTGCCTATCCTAACTTGTCTAGATAATTGGTGGCTTAGTAAGTAATTAACCCCTCACCTGTTACTCTATTTGTGGTATGTACTTTTTTCAACCAAAAAGCGCAGACTTGTGTGTGTTATCACAACAAAGCTAAAGATGTTCCTAATACAACACTTAACACATGGGATGTCAAACAGAGCTTTAGTACTACCTTTTCTGCCATCCTATCTGACTAGGAGGAGTGCAGGGACATGTTTGAGATCTATTACTTCCTTATACAAGGTTGCAGGGAGTGATCTTAGGATCATACACATACCTTGAGAACCTATGGGCTAGTTTCCACAACCATAACAGAGGAAAATGTAAAGTTGTACAAAAGATTAAAGGAGAAGGAAAGTCATTATATACTTGGGGTGCTTCCAGCAAGCATCACAGAGTGATCCTCTTCCTGCTTCTTCACTCTACAAATTTCCCAGGCAGACGCATGTGCAGTAGAATGAATTAGCCAGCTATTAAGTTTGTTCAGCATTTTGCTCTACTGCGCAGCCATGAGTTGAAAGAAGAAACAGGAAGAGAATTGCTCTGTGGTGCTTGCTGTAAGAACGCCAGGCCAGTGCAATTTTCTGCACTGGCCTGGCGTGTCAGGTAAGTAACTAACTTTTGGCACTCCCAAGTATAAAATTACTTTCCTTCTCCTTTAAAAATGTTATTGAGGCCTATGAATAAAAATGTCACTGTATACCTCAGTCCTATTTTACTGGTGCCTGCTATACCAGAGGGATTAGAATGGTATTATACTGGCCTAATGTAAGATGCCTCACCCACTATTTCTTCTAGAGCAAGATATTCCACTATGCAAGGCATGCTAAAGGCATATCCAACAATCAATATTGTGATATGTACAGTAACCAGAGTATTTTATGCCGATTGGCTAATTTAGTATATAACTTGCCATGGTACAGGCCTGTAAGAGTTAATAAACAGGCCAAGCTATTCAATAAACAGAAGAAAGGAGGTTCCATCTAAATATTTGGAATTTTTTTACAGCCGAGAGCTGTGAAGATGTGGCATTCTCTCCTTGATACATTACATAGCTTTAAGAAGGGGTTGGATGGCTTTTTTTTAGCAAGGAATACAGGGTTATAGAAGATAGCTCATAGTACTCATAGATAGCTCAAGTTGATCCAGGGACTAGTCTCATTGCCATCTTGAATGCAAGAAGGAATTTTCCCCCCCTCTGAGGCAAATTGGAGAGGCTTCAAATGGGTTTTTTTGCCTTCCTCTGGATCAACCAGCAGTTAGGCAGGTTATATATAGACTAGGTCAAGGGTGCCCAAAAGGTAGATCTGGGTCTGGGTAGCTGGTGATCAGTAGATCTCAAGACACTGTCAACAGCTGGTCTAAATCACTCTTCTATTCATGCTTTTCTTTCCAATATGTATTTTGTTAAGGTTACATGAGAAATAGATGTTTGTTTGATGTAATATTTTCAATGGGACAGAATGCTAACCATGCGTTTATAGATGTAGATCATAATGGGACAACATCACTAAAAGTAGACATTAGTAAAGTAAGGGCACTCCTGGACTGGGTTAAACTTGACAGACATGTTTTTTCAACCTAACTATGTAACTACTGTGTAATATAGTTAGCAGGCCTCTCCTATGTAAGGTTTGGAATCAGCCATGTGGAAAGGGATCACGACTTGATAATTGACTAAGAGCCATGCCATATGGGGGATATGAAAGCCCATGGAAGGGGAACTTTACAGCAAGACCCCTCTTTGGTGACATTACATACAACTTTTATATATATGTCTTGAAAAAATGGTTATGGGTTCAGTATAATATTAGCATTCAAAGGAGTCCAAACATGACTAGATTTGGCACTCGCTTCACCAGATGGGAATATTTGGGCAGGGGCAGGACACACAGTATGGATGTTTGACATCTATGGAATCCGTACAAAAAAATCATAACCAATGAATATAACATCATTTCTCCATTATGTTCCTGTTAGGAGTTATGGTTATTTATATCTTGGTCCAGTCCATAACCATACTCTCTGGCATTCCTGAGGGAGGGTGGAGTGTCCAGTTACTGATGCCCCTGAGATCAATGACAAATAGCTCTTCTAACTAAGAATTTGGATTTACCTGGGAGGACATATTTCAGTGGGGGTTTACCCTGTTTGTTTTGTCTTTGATGCTCTAATGAACCCTAGCCTGAAAGTGTAACTATGTGCCTTAGCCCTCTGCATGATGGTTAACCATTTGACTGCTTGTAGGAAGAGTGTGTGTTTCAAGTACATTAACCATTTCACTACTTAGAAGTATGAGAGTGAGTTTCTTGGGTGTTGGTTGGCCTTTGGGGTGCTGTTATGCTAGTCTAACCTGTGTGCAAGATGAGTGAGAGAATGAGCTAGTGACCCCTGATAGCCACAACTAGAGTCACGTGCAGCAGGAAGTGCCATAATAATGACATAACTGTTTTATCACATTTTAGCTGGCAAATGGCGCCATGGTTTGTGGGTGCTTTTGATGGTGCAGCTTCACTTGGGTCCTGAAAGAAATTAGAGCGAAACACAACATATAGTTGCAAAGTTAAATCGGGTTGAAAAAAGACAAAGTCCATCAAGTTCAACCTCTCCAAATGAAAACCCAGCATCCATACACACACCCCTCCCTACTTTCACATAAATTATATATACCCATATCTATTCTAACTATAGAATTTAGTATCATGATAGCCTTTGATATTGTGTCTATCCGAGAAATCATCCTCTCAAAGCCATTAACAGAATCAGCCATTACAACATCACCTGGCGCACTGCCTCACAACCTCACTGACCTCACTGTAAAAAAACACCTACGTTGCTTCAAATGAAAGTTTGTTTCTTCTAGTTTGTAGGGGTTGGCCTTTGGTACAGTCATCCTCTTTATAGGTAAAAAGGTCCCTTGCTATTTGTCTATAATGTCCTCTAATGTACATGTGTAATCATGTCCCCTCGCAAGCGCCTTTTTTCCAGAGAAAACAACCCCAACCTTGACAGTCTACCCTCATAATTTAAGTCTTCCATCCCTCTAACTAGTTTAGTTGCACATCTCTGCACTCTCTCCAGCTTATTTATATCCCTCCAAAACTGCACTGCATACTCCAGACGAGGCCTTACCAGGAAGCTACTGTATAATTATGTTTTCATCCCATAAGTTGATGCCCTGTTTTATGCAAGACAGAACTTCTTTTGCTTTAGTAGCCACAGAATGACATTGCCCAGAATTAGGCAATTTGTTATTTACAAAAACCCCAAGATCCTTCTCATTTAAGGAAACTCCCAAAAAACTGCCATTTAGTGTATAACTTGCATTTATATTATTTTTGCCAAAGTGCATAACCTTCATTTATCAACATTGAACCTCATTTTCCAGTTTGCTGCCCAGTTTCCCAAGTTAGACAAATCACACTGCAAAGTGGCAGCATCCTGCATGGAAGCTATAGTTCTGCACAATTTAGTATCAGCTGCAAAAATAGAAACAGTACTTTCAATGCCCATCTCCAGTTCATTAAAAAACAAGTTGAAGAGCTAGGGACCTAGTACAGAGCCCTGCGGTACTCCACTAACAACACAGGTCCACTCTTTGTAGTCTATCTTTTAGCCAGTTCTCTATCCAGGTACAAATACTATGTTCCAGGCCAACATTCCTTAATTTAACCATTAACCTTCTGTGTGGCACTGTATCAAATGCTTTAGCAAAGTCTACGTAAATCACATCCACTGCCATCCCAGAATCGAGGTCCCTACTTACCTTCTCATAAAAATAAATTAAGTTAGTCTCGCAAGATCTATTATGCAGAAAACCATGCTGGCACAAACTCATAGTATTATTATTTGCTATGAAGTCCAGTATATTATCCTTTATTAACCATTGTTGTCAGACTAACTGGCCTATAGTTTTGAGGCTGAGAACGGGATCCATTTTTGAATAACGGCACCTGAAAAATTAAGCAAAGAGATTTTGGCAAAAGTACCCTGGGATGAATACCATCTGGCACCAGACCTTTGTTTATCTTAACATGTTCTAGTCTCTTTTGAATTTCCTCATGTGTGAACCATGCATCATTAGTTGTATTACTAGAATTGGGACTATAAAGAAGGAAACCTTCATTAACTGGTTGTGGTTGTGTGACGGATGAAAAATATGTGTTCAGAATCTGCGCTTTATTTTTTTCATCAACAAGCTGACCCCCCCTCTGATATTAAAGGTCCCACCCCTTCCTGCTTAATTTTTTTACTATTAATATATTTAAAAATAATTTTGGATTATGGACTGCTTGCTGCAATATCCTTTTCCATTTCAATTTTAGCTTGCCTTATAGCTTTTTGCATGATTTCTTGGCCTTATAAATGATTCGGCTGCCCCAGCTAACTTGAAAGCCTTAAAAGCACGCCTTTTCTTACCCACCTCAACATCAACACTTCTATTGAACCAAAAAGGTTTTGCTTTGCAATGACGTTCCTTGCTTACAAGGGGAATTTACTGACATGTATATTTATTAAGCAGCATTTTAAAGACTTCCCATTTTTGCTCTGTGTTTAACCCTGTGAAAAGCATTTCCCACTTAATATGTTGCAGAGATGCCCTTATACTGTCCAAGTGCTCACCCACACAAATGGTACAGATAAGTTCAGTACTATTAGTTATTACAAGGTCCAAAAGAAAGTAATTGTCGGTTGGTCGGCGCAGCAGTGGCCTCTCCGGACCCCGGGTACTTTGCCCAGCATGGCCGTGTACTAGAGTTGTTGTATAGCACCAGGGGGTTCTGGAGGAACGTCATTTCATTTCTACTATGTACTGTATTTACTGTATATGGCTGAAATTACAATAAAATCCACTTGACTTGACTTATTAATAAAATAAATTACAACAATACTTAGGAACAATGCAATCCTTTAACTCTCTCCTGCCGTTCCCCTTCAGTTCCCGTTCAAATTGGCTAGAAAGCCTATGGGGACCTTCCCCATAGGCTAACATTGATGATCGGTAGGTTTTAGGTGGCAAAGTAGGTGGTTGAAGTTTTTTTTACAGTACTTTGACTATCGAATGGTCGAATAGTCGAACGATTTTTAGTTTGAATCGTTCGAAGTCGAAGGTCGAAGTAGCCAATTCGATGGTCGAAGTAGCCAAAGAAATACTTCGAAAGTAAGTAAATGTGTCCCCCAGTGTTCGGAAGGTATAGTGAATATTTAAAAAATGTTCTCTAAATTAATGGTTCCACGAGTGTCACATATACTTTTTACTTTTTTAACATTATCTTAATAAAACGATTTAATACTATGTTCTGTTTATACCCCTGCTTTGGAGTCTGAATATTGACCGGGGAGGATACTGTACTGCCTGGGATAAACGAAGGATATACGAGTACTATTACTACATGCGATAACCCTACTGCTATCTTGTGAGTAGGCAATTAAGCCAAAGTTGGTGAAGGTGAATGGGAAATACAAAAGTGTATGTGACACTGGAGGAACCATTAATTTAGAGAAAATTTTTTAAATATTCACTATGCCTTCCGAACACTGGGTGTCTCAAACAAATCAAAAAATACTACACCATATAGTTTTTGTTTGTTTCTGCTCTCTCCGTTTGCTTTAGGCGCTGAACCAAAAACATTGTATGTTTTGTGTGTAATATTGACTTATTCCTAGTAGGTTCTTGAACGAGCTGGAATAAAATGTTGTCATTCAGCATATTCAAAACCTACTAGTTTTTTCTTTCTT
This sequence comes from Xenopus laevis, assembly GCF_017654675.1. Lineage (NCBI taxonomy): Eukaryota > Metazoa > Chordata > Amphibia > Anura > Pipidae > Xenopus > Xenopus laevis. Next base: position 75,075,357 of record NC_054372.1, on the reverse strand, counting down.
GGCAACCCCATTACCCCAGTCAATGTTTGGATAATTGAAGTCACCCATAGCAACAACTTGATCCAGCTGTGAAGCCGCTTCTATCTGCAAGAGTAGCTGGGCTTCATACTTGTCACTTATATGAGGTGGTTTATAGCATGCACCAATGATAATTCTCTTTGTGACCTTTTGCCCAGTCAAATCTCTACCCAGAGTGATTCTACTCCCTCACCAGTGCCAGCAACGGTTATTTCTTTAGTGCATGACTTTACATACAAACACACTACTCCACCCTTTTAATCCCTCTGTCCCTCCTAAAAAGGGCGTGACCATTTAAATTCACAGTACAGACACATGTTTCATCCCACCAGGTCTCAGTGATACCAATTATATGATAATTTTTAGAGGCCTTATAACAGTGATCCCCAACCAGTGGCTCCTACTCCTCTCCTACTTGCTCCCAGTGGCCTCAAAAGAGGTGCTTATTTTTTAATTCCTGGCTTGAAGGCAAGCTTTAGTTGCACAAAAACCATGTCTACTGCCAAACAAAGCCTCTTGTAGGCTACATGTCCACATAGGGGCTACCAATTGCCAATAACATTCCATATTCTCGCATGATTATGTTGCTCTCCAACTTATTTTACATTTAAATGTGGCCCACGTGTAGAAAATGTTGCGGACCCCTGCCTTTGTCCACAATTACTCCACACTTACAAAACAGGTGGTAACTGTATGTTGTTGCAGTGAGGTGCTGGATTCCCATCACACTACCCTTTAACCGCAGTATCAGTAGTTAGCAAGACCTTATGTGGTCATTCAGAATACAGCTGGAGCACCTTGGTGATGTGCCATTTGACAAGCACTCAATTATCTGTAATAAAAGCATTAGTATATGTGGCAGCTGATGAAGCTGGCATGGAAATGTAACCTCAAGGATGCCATTTGATTAGTTCCTTGTGTATAAAATATAAATATATATATATAAATAATATACTGTATCAAGATGTACTTCTATAATTACACCATAGTTCATGCATAGCAGATTAGCAGGTGAATAAGTACTGGGCCATCAATGCTAGTCTCTCATAGACCTGAGAAACAGGCCAAGAACATCAGACAAAACAAGTTTTGTCACTGCACCCACTTTACTCACTCTATTTGTAATGATACAATTTGACTTATAAATTTACAGCTAGTTTGGGGATGGTATGGCATATGAAGATTTTGATGTATACAAATATTTTGCAGATTAATTACATTACCTTGCCTATGAAATGTGTACCTTGAGCTAAGGAAAGTACCTCAGACAGTCCATATCTGCACATGAAATTAGCTTTTTAGCTGTAGCTTTTGCTGAAGTTTTGAACACTGGCCATACTTCTGGCCAACCAGAGAATTGATCAACAAAGTACAAATTCATAAGTGCTGCATTTTGGTATCTGATTATACTTCAATATCTAAAATAAATATGTTGCCTTGTGGAAGTTGTTGTCAAAAATCTTACAAAGCTTGGATTTGGGTACATCTGAGTTTGGCCCATTGTTTCTTCTCTTGAGGTACAGCTTGGTCCTGAAGGGCTAATGAAACAGCACTAGAGGGAACAGATATAGCAATTTCTTTTACAACATTCATGTAGATTATGCATACTATATTACCTTGGTGCAATGAGGTCAGGAGACTCAGATAGTATGTACTTGATACTTAATCACAAAGATTGCAGATGAAAGTAATATAATTTGGAACAGTTCATCTATCATATCACAGATCAAACCATAATGAGAGTCAGTATATAAAACAGTCTGATTGTTAGCAAATACACAGGCACATTTCAACACAATGCATTCCTCAGTCTGAGCAGAGAAGACTGCTGTCCAAAGACATGAAAAACAATGGGAAAAATTAGCCTCCAATAATATTGTAGCTTAGTGGTGTATGGGTAAGAGTACTTGTTAAAAGGAAAGTAGTGGAACACAACCTTCAGCTTGCTGGGGCAAGGCTATACGTAGTTAAAAACCTATTTGATTGGCATTTGGGTCTGACAACGGATGATTTCAGCATTGTACTGTAGCAGTAAATGCAGGGGCGTAACTATAGAGGAAGCAGACCTTGCGGCTGCAGGGGGGCCCAGGAGGTATAGGGGCCCCACTAGGCCCTAATTCATATACAATTTCAATAAATATTGGAGAAACAAGTTAACCTCTAAACATTTTGGGGGCCTGAAAAATAATTTGCTGTGGGGCCCAGTAATATCTAGTTACGCCACTGAGTAAATGGCAGCTGCAACAAAATAACGGCAATATATATAACAAGGGCAAATGTTTGAAGCAATTATAGATACTGTGACCAAACTCTATAACTCTGTATAACTAAGAAATAAAAATATGCAGATAAGAGTTATTATCACAGATGCCTTAATAAGGGGTATTTGTTGCACAAGCTTATTTGTCCCCCTGATGGTAAGACACTTACCAATTAAATGAAGAATATCAGAAAATATTTAAGGTACAAGTCAACACGTAACTGCTTCATCGCATAAGACAAAAGACTTATGAGCCATAAAGTTGCAAAAAAATACCTAAATAGCAAGTTATGGCCGCATAACACACAAAATACATCAGAATTGTAAAATGCAAAAGGCATTCCATATTTGAAATGTCTCACTGTATAAGGACATACTGTGCTCCTGCAATTTCTTAATGCAGCTATTGCCCTGGTAACACACATTAAGTGGCAGATTTATCAAGGGTTGAATTGAAAATTAGAATTTTTAAATTCGAATTTCATGTTTATTTTAGTGTAATTCGATTAGGGAATAGTCCAAATTCGATTTGAGTTAAAAAAAAAATTTGAAATTCAAATTTCAAAGTTTATCATGTACTGTCCCTTTCAGAATTCAAATTCAACTATTCACAATCTAAAACATGCCGAATTGGTGTTTTAGCCTATGGGGGACCTCTTACAATCAAGTTGGGGTCGTTTGGTGGACTTTTGATAATTTTTTTTTTTTTTGAAAAACTAGAATCTAATTTGATTCAAATTCGATTTGAGTTTGCTGGTCGATCCTATTCCCATAAACTCTAAATTCGACCCTTGATAAATATGCCCCTTAGTATGTGCAGAACTGTTCCTGTTGGAAGTTATGTAAGAACTGGAATCATTTTACGAAATGAACAAGAGTTTTGTTTTAGAGGGCAGAAAACATTCTCTCTACCACGCCCTTAGCCATTACCTTAATATTCCTGAAGGGCCAGGGCATGTAAATAGGTATGGGCATACCCCTTGATACACATACAATAGAATAACTGAGCTATGTGTGGTCTATGGCACAGCTGCCATCTTGCAAAATGGTACCTTCAATATTTATTTATATATAACGTTTTTCCCTCATGTTACTTTTCTATCATCCTCGGTTAACATGCTTAGCCTTTATAATTTACAAATTCTTAAAATTGCTAAACACGCCAACTGTATCTAAACCTTTATTTCTTCACTTAAAGGAATTGTTCAGTGTAAAAATAAAAACTGGGTAAATCGATAGGCTGTGCAAAATAAAAAATGTTTCTAATATAGTTAGGCAAAAATGTAATGTATAAAGGCTGGTGTGATTTCATGTATAACAAGTCAGTCAGAACACTACTTCCTGCTTTTCAGCTCTCTTGGTATACACTGGTTACCGTGGTTACCAGGCAGTAACCAATCAGAGACTTGAGGGGGGCAACATGGGTCATATCTGTTGCTTTTGAATCGGAGCTGAATGCAGAAGATCAATTGCAAACTCACTGAACAGAAATGTACCATGCGGCCCCCTTCAAGTCGCTGACTAGCTCAGAGTTATAGAGCTGAAAAGCAGGAAGTTGGATTCTGGCTGTTTTATTAGACATTTGTTCACTCCAGCCTTTATACATTACATTTTTGGCTAACTAACTATATTAGAAACATTTTTTATTTTGCACAGTTTTTATTTTCACACTGAACTATTCCTTTAAGACCATTCTTAACCCAGTTGTTACTTCATCTTCTTATCCACATCCATGTACAAATGCCATCCTTATCAGCAAACCAGCAAAAATAATTTCTCCTTACATGAATGATCCCTTATTTGCCTAACTGAAATAACTTTCCTTTAGCCATATTTATAGAAATAAGTCAGATCAACTGGACTTGCTGTGTTTTTCTTGAAGACGTTTCACCAGTCATCCAACTGGCTTTCTCAATTCAGAATAACTTGACCATATGATCTTGCTTCGCTATGTATCCTTCCAGAGGATAAATAGTGAAGCAAGATCCTATGTACAAGTTGTTCTGAATTTAAGGGGCATTTATGAATGTGTGAGATTAGAACTCACTCGCTTTCTATTCATTCCTAGGGGATTTTTAGAATCGTCTTTATCAGTGGAGTTAATCATTTCATAAATATGCTTTTAAAAATCCCATAGGAATGAATTGAAAGTGAGTAAGTTTTTCTGTGGTGAATTCTAATCTCACACTTTGATAAATCTGCCCCTTAAAGTCTGTTACTTTTAATTCGTATATACATTATTCAGGTTTGTAGCATAGTTTTTTCTCGCTATACATCTATGGTGTTTATTTAATGTGTTTGCTGCTTAATTAATCATCTCTCATGTTCCCACTATCAGAAGGAATCTCTCATGGCTTAATTTGGTTAAGTAATTTGGTTAAGTAAGTTCCACTTTGGAAGGTATTACCTCTATAGGTGACCAAGCTGGCAAAGGTCCCAGACCTTTAACAAACAGATTTCTTCCTTCTGGGCTTAGAGGCTCTAGTCCAACTAGAGTCTTATGCCACAAATAGGCTACCTGCCTTAGTGCCCCATGCTCCATAGTCGTGAATTATCTTGGGTATCCAGTGGTACCTTATGGGATTGGTTAGTACAGATGTAATAAACAGCCCAAAACATGAAGTGGTCAGCCACTTTCCTTAGCAATCTGACAGTCCTGTGCACTTCTCCCTCTAGTTCCCACACATATACATGGTCAGAATTAAACACAAATATCTTGTGTTCTCCTGGGTCAGACATCTTTCTGCAGGTCATCCAATCTTTGATAAACTGAGGGAAGAAAGATAACAGAGTCAAGGATATTTCTTCCTTTTGTGGCTGCTTCTGTCTTGTTTGTACCCCAGCTATCAATCTGGATATGTGACATCTGCAATCTTGATCCTGCCCACATTTTCCACAAGAACTGTTGTGGAATTTCAGAAATCAGAGATCACTTCAGATAAAAGATAACAAGCTTTAATAATAATGATAATAGTAATCCATGAGCTCTGTAGAATCTGAACTACAAGAGTTGAAGAAAGAATCAGAACCTTGAACAAAGGAATCACACAGTTTTTATAGACTTTTCATGGTCACAGCACAAAAAGACAAGCTTGTAAGAAACTGCTCCTAGAATGTTCTCCCAGTAGTTCTAAACTCAAGAAGGAAATGGAAAAACTTAACCATAAAGATCTAGAGACATCATTAAAAACTTAAGGGGAGCATGATGCTGTGGATGAAATCTGCCTGTACACCTTTTTTTCTTCCCTACGACCTTTCTTGAGGGCTTCTTCAGGGTCATAAAACTATATAAATACACTTTCACTCAAGATAGATTTGTTTCCTTATAGGGTCACAAATCTATGTCATGCATATAAACCAGGAAAAGATTCACACATACAAAAAGAAAATACTACCCTAAAACAGCTGCAAATAATATCCTTATTATTTTAAGCTGCTATTATTTAAACAAATTAGAGATAAAAAGGTGATTCATTTTTCATTCACACCAGCCCCCTGACCCGCCAACCATGGCACACAAGACAGAGAATTAATATGGCACCAATATCCACATGTTGTTTGCAGATGAAGAAGTAAAGAGGGGCCATAGTTGTCTTCATTCCCTACTGTTCTAATCATTTGTGCATTTGTGAGAGAATAATAAAAAATTATTACTACCTTTTTTTTTTTTACTGATTGTTAAATTGCTTTTCATCAACAGATATTGTAGTCTTCATGGTGGTCCTGGTGTAGACAAAATAAATACTCATGAAAAAGCAGAAGTAAGTTAAAAATTATACTATGGACAATTGAAACACTTTAACATTATGATAATTGTAAAGTTTATTTAGGGCAAAACATGATATAGCCATAAAAAAAAATCTGTGCCTGTGTGTGTGTATACACTTGGTGAATTATGTGTGTCTGTATGTTTTCTGTTTACTTCCAAAAAAGTAAAATATAAGGATGAAGAATAATTCATTTGTCAATCTAATACTATATGTGTGTATTTATGAGTGTCTGTTTGAGAGTGTCACTTACCTAGTTACATTTAAAGGGGTGGTTCACCTTTTAGTATGTTACAGGTAGTAATTGTAAGCAACTTTTCAACTAGTCTTTTTGCAAATTATCTCAGAATATCACTTAAATTATATCTAAAGTTAAAGGGACACTGTCATGGGAAAACATTTTTTTTCCCAAAATGAATCAGTTAATAGAGCTGCTCCAGCAGAATTCTGCACTGAAATCCATTTCTCAAAAGAGCAAACAGATTTTTTATATTCAATTTTGAAATCTGACATGGGGCTAGACATATTGTCAATTTCCCAGCTGCCCCAAGTCATGTGACTTGTGCTCTGATAAACTTCAATCACTCTTTTTACTGCTGTACTGCAAGTTAGAGTGATATCACCCCCTCCCTTTTTCCCCCCATCAGCCAAACAAACAAAAAAAAAAAGGGAAGGTAATCCAGATAGCAGCTCCCTAACACAAGATAACAGCTGCCTGGTAGATCTAAGCACTCAATAGTAAAAACCCATGTCCCACTGAGACACATTCAGTTACATTGAGAAGGAAAAACAGCAGCCTGCCAGAAAGCATTTCTCTCCTAAAGTGTAGGCACAAGTCACATGACTGGGGGCAGCTGGGAAATTGAAAAAATGTCGATCCCCATGTCAGATTTCAAAATTGAATATAAAAAAATCTGTTTGCTCTTTTGAGAAATTCTGTTGGAGTAGCACTATTAATGCGTTTTGAAAAAAATATGTTTTCCGATGACAGGATGCCTTTAATTTAAGGGTGAACAACCCCTTAAAATTAAAAAAAGACTAATTATAGTTATCTTCTTATGGAAAATTTACTCCAGCATGAACAAAGAAATCATATTGCCACTCCCACTAAGATGAAGTTCCAGGCAAAACATATCTTTTTAACTCTCTCTTAGTGATGGGCGAGCAAATTTGCCAGGCATGGATTTGCCACGAATTTCTGTGTTTCGCCACCTGCAAATGTTTTCACTAAACTGTGCAGAAAATTCTCTGTGAAAAATCTGCCACAACAAAAAAAAAGTTGTCGCACATCAAAATTGCCACACGCATAAAAATTGTTGCACGTCAAAATTATTCGGACGCCCAATAACTTTAATGCATTTGGACAAAATAGTTGCACGTCTAAAAATAGTTGATCACGTCAAAAATGTTTGCGAGTCAAAATTATTTTGACCCCATTGACTTTTTTTTTTTAAAGATTAATTTTTATTGAATTTTACAACTTAAAGAAGATAGAGGGAAGAGAAGCTAGATAGAAAAGGAAAAGAAGGGGGGAAGTATGGCTGTAAATTGGTGTTCATTGGTTAGTTGATGTGGCTGGCGACTCGAGCCAAGGTTTCCAGATACTTTCAAATTTCTTTGGGCATCCTCGGGCTAGATACGTGAGTTTGTACAGTTCCAATTGCGAATTGATTAGTCCAATCCATCTACTCAATTAAACCCCCACCCAACTGCCCCCCACCCTGCCCAACCCTCACAGTCTGGCGGGCTTAGTACCCCAAACATAATATCAACTGGGGAGTTTGGTTGCCCTCAACAAGCTTGATCCAAATCTTGTTGTGGTCGAGGAGCTTCCGTGGTGATAGGTCATGGGTTAATGGCATATTGAAATAAGTGACCCTCAGAGCAAAGAGTCGTCTTCATCATCATCATCATCATCATCATTTATTTATATAGCACTGTCAAGATACGCAGTGCTTTACTGCAGTTATAGCAAACAGGGAATAAATGGTTGATAACAGACAAGGATTACAGAGTACAATAGGGTTTACAAACTAAAAGGTTAGGGTACAATTGAGACATTAGGATTGTATAAACACTGTCATTTTTGATAAAGCAATGATTAATTAAGGTACATCGAATAGGCCTCTTTAAACAGATGGGTCTTTAAGGAGCACTTGAAAGTTTGGAAGGAAGGAGAAAGTCTGACAGCTTGTGGCAGAGAGTTCCAGAGAAAAGCAGAAGCCTGAGAGAAGTCTTGTAGACGAGAATGGGCAGAAGTGACCAGAGGAGAAGTGAGGCGAAGATCTGAAGCAGAGAGTAGGTTTCGTGAAGGAGTGTATTTGTAGATTAGAGATGAAATATAGGGAGGGGTTTCATTATTAAGGGCCTTGAATGTGAGTGTAAGTAATTTGAATTTGATTCTAGAAGAGATTGGGAGCCAGTGAAGGGACATACATATGGGAGCAGCTGATGTTGAGCGGCGAGCTAGATGAATGAGTCTGCGTTTAGAACAGATTGGAGTTGTGAAAGGTGACTTGTTGGAATACCTGTAAGGAGTAAGTTGCAGTAATCAAGATGGGAGATGATGAGAGACTGTATCAGTGTTTTAGTTGATTCTGAGCTGAGATAGGGTCGTATTCTAGCAATGTTGCGCAGTTGAATACGGCAAGATTTTGCAAGTGTTTGAATGTGTGGTGAAAAAGACAGATGAGAGTCTAAGATGACTCCTAGGCAGCGTGCCTATGTGCTGGTATGAAAGGTGGTGTTGTTTACGGTTAGTGATATCTGAGGGACAGGGGAAGATTTTGGAGGAAATATAATGAGTTCTGTTTTAGAAAGGTTAAGTTTCAGGTGGCGCTGTGACATCCAGGAGGAGACAGCAGAGAGACAGTCTGTGACTTGGGAAAGGACAGAATTAGAAAGATCAGGAGTAGACAAGTAGAGTTGGGTATCATCAGCATAAAGGTGATACTGAAGTCCAAATGACTGAATGAGTTTTCCTAGTGAAGTTGTATAGAGCGAGAACAGCAGGGGGCCAAGAACAGAGCCTTGAGGAACTCCAACAGAGAGTGGGAAAGTAGTAGAAGTAGAGTTAGAGAAGGAAACTTTAAAGGAACGGTCAGACAGATAAGATGTAAACCATGAAAGAGCAGTGTCCCGAATGCCAGCTGAGTGTAGAATGTCAAGGAGGAGTGTGTGGTCAACTGTGTCAAAGGCTGCAGAGAGATCTAGAAGGATTAGAATGGAATAATGACCTTTAGACTTTGCCAATAGAAGATCATTGGTTACTTTGGTGAGTGCAGTTTCAGTCGAGTGTGATGGGCGGAGGCCAGATTGCAAGGGGTCGAGGAGGGAGTTGTGAGTGAGATGCTGGATCAGGCGTTTGTAAACAAGCCTTTCTAGTAATTTGGATGCGAATGGAAGAAGGGAGACCGGTCGATAGTTAGTGGGAGAGCTGGGATCAAGGGAAGGTTTTTTGAGGATAGGAGTGATTAGTGCTTGTTTGTATAATGATGGAAAGGTACCAGTGGAGAGTGAAAGATTGAATAGGTGGGTAAGTGCAGGTGAGAGTGTATCAGAGATTGGGTGGAGAAGGCGAGAGGGAATGGGGTCAAGGGAGCAGGTGGTGGCTTTAGAGCTGGGTAGAAGTTTGCTAACTTAATCTAGAGTTGCAGGGGTGAAGGAGTGCAAAGTAGATGTGAGTGGACTGCACGTTGGTCTGAGATTGTTGTCGGACGGTATGCTCAGCCTAATTGTAAGGAAATCTGTTTTACCTGGGATTGGGGGTGCTGTAAGTCGGCCGCGGGGACGCCCGCCACGCCGGCCGCGGGGACGCCCGCCTCGTGGTTCCACCATCTTGCCTCCTTAGGACGCGCGCGCCCGCGTCTCGTTTCCTTTATTTTGACGCGGACGCGCGCGCGTCGATCCTGACGCGTGTGCGTCGATGTTGGCGCGAAAACCTTGGCGTCCAAACAGGGTATAAATAGGCCACTTCCACTCCCAGCAAACTGCCCGTGATAGAACTTGTTTCTGGTGCTCTGTTCTGAAGCCTTGTGCTATTTTGCCTGTTTGAATCTGATTATCCGTGTTTGACCCAGCCTGTACCTTGACCATCCTGAATTCTGTATCCTGACCTGTGCCTGATATCCGACTACTCTTCTGCTTGTACCCTTCCTGCTTGATACCCGGTTTTGACCCTTGCCTGCCTGACGACCCTTGCTTTCTGCCTGCCACGACCCAGCCTGTCTGACGATCCTTCTGCCTTATCCTTGTCTGTTACCGTGATCCTCGGTCCCAAAGACTCTAGCTACCAGCCGTGCCCCATTGCCTGCCAGAACACTTGCTTGAACCTCTCGTAAGACCAGGTGGCACCCGATTAGGCTGAGGGCTCCTCCCGAAGCTCAAAGGTGGTCACACCACTGGTGAAGCTTAGCTCAGAACCAGGATTCGAGCACTTGTTCTGGTGTTGGGTGCCGGCCGTGACATTATCACGGGCCATGGAGGACGACGATCACACCGAAGCTGCTGCCGCTGCTCCACTTCCATCTTCTTCCGAGCTGTTGCTAACTACGCTGCTGGAACGCATGGAGGAGCAGGAGCAAAAGCAGAACTATCTACTCCAGGGGTTTCATAACCTAACACGCCAGCTGGAACCCTCGCAGCAGCCAGCCAGTTCTGTTCCTACTCCTTCAGTGGGTTCCCTGCCTGATAGGGGTGCTGTATTCAGACCTCAGGAACCCAAGATTGCATTTCCGGCCAAGTTTGGTGGGGACAGAACCCAGTTTTTTGTTTTTCAAGAAGCCTGTAAGCTGTACCTCAGCTTTTTCCCCCACTCATTTCCCTCTGACGAGGAAAAGGTCAGGTTCGTAATGACCCTATTAGTGGGTGACCCCAAGTCTGGGCACTTAGATTGCCAGCCACCGACCCTGCCCGTTTCTCTTTAGATATTTTCTTCCGCTCTATGGCCATTCTTTACGATGACCCGGATCGCGCCTCTTCGGCCGATTCCGCTATTCGCAAACTACGCCAGGGTAAACGGGAGGTGGAAATTTACTGCACAGAGTTTCGTAGGTGGGCGGTGGAGACTGGCTGGAACGATGCAGCTCTAAGGAGCCAGTTTCGCATCGGTCTAGCCAAATCTGTCAAAGACAGCCTGGTCAATTACCCCCTATCTACCAGTCTGGATGACCTTATGTCTCTGGTTATCCAGGTAGATAGGAGACAGAGGGAAAATCGGGAGGAACAGGGTACTTCTTCTTTGTATAAGCATAATTTTAGTGCTAAGTTGTCAAACCCCTCTGTGTCTCAACCTCAGGAGGAGCCTATGCAGCTGGGCATCTTTCACCTCTCTCCTGAGGAAAAGGCACGGAGGCGGTCTCTTGGGTTGTGTTTGTATTGTGGGGAGAAGGGTCACTTCCTCAATCAATGTTCCAAGAGGCCGGGAAACGCTCTAGCCTAAATGGAGAAGGGGAGCTCCATTTGGGTGCAGGCGTTTCCTCTCCCCAATCTGCCTCCAAGGTCCTATTATCTGTTAAATTAACCTGGCCTACGGGCACTGTTAAATTGTCAGCCTTCATTGATTCTGGGGCGGAGGGTAATTTCTTGGACGCAGCATTCGCTGCTAAAAATAAAATTCCTTTGGTTGCCCTCAATCCTCCTTTGAGAATTCTGGCTGTCGATAAAAGACCCTTGGGATCAGGGGTGGTTTCCCAAAAGACCACAAATCTTTCCATGTGTGCAAATGATCTACACTGTGAGGAGATAGCTCTATACCTCATTGAGGGAGCTTCCTCTCCTCTTATTCTTGGTTTACCATGGCTCCAGAGGCATAACCCTCTGATAGACTGGGTTTCTAAGGGGGTGACTCAATGGGGTACAGGATGTAGTGGGGTTTGTTTTCCCTCTGTAGTAGCCACTACTTCTTTTGAGGGGTTACCCACAGCATATTCTGTTTTTTCTGATGTTTTCTCCAAAAAAGCAGCTGAGACCTTACCTCCGCATCGGCAGTATGACTGTCCTATTGATTTAGTTCCTGGGTCAATTCCTCCACGTGGTAGAACCTACCCTCTTTCATTGCCCGAAGCCCAGGCAATGAAAGAGTATATACAAGAAAATCTTGACAGGGGCTTCATTAGGCCCTCCTGTTCCCCTGCGGGGGCAGGGTTCTTTTTTGTGGGTAAGAAAGACGGTGGTTTACGCCCCTGTATTGATTACAGGGGGCTTAACAAAATCACTGTAAAAAATCGCTACCCCTTACCATTAATCTCCGAACTATTTGACCAGGTCAAGGATGCTAAGATCTTCTCCAAGCTTGACTTGAGGGGTGCCTATAACCTCATTCGGATCAGGGAGGGGGATGAGTGGAAAACGGCTTTTAATACTAGGGATGGCCACTACGAGTACCTTGTTATGCCGTTTGGTCTATGTAACGCCCCAGCAGTGTTTCAGGAGTTTGTCAATGACATCTTTCGGGACCTGCTGGGGATATACGTAGTGGTCTACCTAGATGACATCCTCATCTTCTCTGCCAATCTGTCTGATCATCGTCTTCATGTTTGTGAGGTATTGCGTAGGCTTAGAGCTAATAACCTGTATGCAAAATTGGAAAAATGTGTTTTTGAGGTTGCTTCCGTACAGTTCTTGGGATTTAATATTTCTTCCAAGGGTCTCGAAATGGATCCAGACAAAGTAAGAGCTGTCCTGGAGTGGACCCAACCATATTCTTTACGTGCAACCCAAAGGTTCCTAGGTTTTGCCAACTATTATAGGCAATTCATTAAAAAATTTTCTCTTATTGTGGCTCCTATCACAAATCTTACTAAAAAAGGTGCTGACCCCAGTATGTGGCCTCCGGAAGCTATCCAAGCTTTCGAGTTCCTCAAAAGGGAGTTTAGTTCTGCCCCAATCCTCCGCCATCCCGATACAACACTACCTTTTATAGTTGAGGTAGATGCTTCTGAGGTGGGAGCAGGGGCAATTCTCTCTCAAAGGCACCCGACTACTAATAGGTTACATCCCTGTGCATTTTTCTCTAGAAAATTTCTTCCTGCAGAGGCAAATTATGACATAGGGAATAGAGAACTATTAGCTGTCAAGTGGGCCTTTGAAGAATGGCGGCATCTATTAGAAGGGGCTAAACACCAGGTTACGGTCTACACTGACCATAAAAATCTGTTGTATATTGAGTCAGCAAAGCGTCTAAATCCCAGACAGGCAAGGTGGGCTTTGTTCTTTTCTAGGTTTAACTTTACCTTGACGTTTAGGCCTGGTACAAAGAACGTCAAGGCAGATGCTCTTTCCAGAAGCTTTGACTCAATATATTCTGAAACTGATGACTGTAGTACAATTATTCCGGGTGAAGTCATTGTGGCTACTTTGGAATCTGACCTCTCTTCTTTGTTATCCCCTGTTCAGACAGACGCTCCCTCTAACACTCCTGTTGGGAGATTTTTTGTTCCTGAAGATCTTAGAGAACAGGTTCTAAGAGAGGTTCATGATTCCAAGATGGCAGGACATCCTGGTGTAAGTAAAACTATTTCATTACTTACTCGAAGTGCTTGGTGGCCGACCTGTAAACAAGATGTTAAATCTTTTGTGGATTCTTGTCCTGTCTGCCAACGCTCCAAGTCTTCTAGAAATTTGTCCCAAGGGTTACTGATTCCCCTCCCTATTCCTGAAAGACCATGGACCCATCTTTCTATGGATTTTATTGTGGAGTTGCCTGTGTCCCAGGGGAAAACAGTAATTTGGGTGGTGGTGGATAGATTCAGTAAGATGGGTCATTTTATTGCTCTTCCCCACCTCCCATCTGCCAAAACTTTGTCCGAACTTTTTATTCAACATATATTTAAGTTGCATGGGTTTCCCAGTAATATTGTTTCAGACAGAGGTGTTCAATTTATCTCTAAGTTCTGGCGCGCATTTTGCTCGTTAGTGGGGATCGATCTTTCTTTTTCAACCGCCTATCACCCACAAACCAATGGGCAAACCGAAAGAGTGAACCAGTCTTTAGAGCAATTTTAAGATGTTTTGTGTCCGAAAATCAATCTTCCTGGGCAGAACTGTTACCCTGGGCAGAATTTGCCTACAATAACGCTACCCACTCCTCCACTGGGGAGTCTCCATTTTTTGTTGTTAATGGGTTACACCCAAAAGCCTTTTCCTTCTCTAATTCTGGTTCTTCTGTCCCTTCCGCTAATTCCTCTGTCGAACAATTTTCCTTGATTTGGTCCCAGGTACATGATTCCTTGTCTACTGCTACTTCTGCTCAGAAAAGGGCTGCTGATAAAAGACGTAGAGAAGCACCCCAGTATAAAGTGGGAGACTTGGTGTGGCTCTCTACCAAAAACATCAAGCTAAAGGTTCCTTCCCTTAAGCTGGGTCCCCGTTTCATTGGTCCTTACCCCATCACTACTGTTATCAACCCTTCGTCTGTTCGCCTTAAATTGCCTGTTAATTTCAAGATTTCTGATTCTTTTCATGTTTCTTTACTTAAACCTGCCGCTAATACTCGCCTTACTTCTGTTCCCCCTCCAGTGCAAGTTGACGGTCAGCCTGAATTTGAGATCCAGGAGTTCCTTGATTCCCGAATGGTACGTAACAAACTCCAGTACCTCACTAGGTGGAAAGGATTCGGTCCTGAGGAGAACTCCTGGGTCTCAGTTGATGACATCAAGGCTGATCGTCTTAGGAAGCAGTTCCATTTAAAGTTTCCTGGGAAGCCTGGGGGTCCGGTGTCCCCCCCTAGAGAGGGGGGTAATGTAAGGAAATCTGTTTTACCTGGGATTGGGGGTGCTGTAAGTCGGCCGCGGGGACGCCCGCCACGCCGGCCGCGGGACGCCCGCCTCGTGGTTCCACCATCTTGCCTCCTTAGGACGCGCGCGCCCGCGTCTCGTTTCCTTTATTTTGACGCGGACGCGCGCGCGTCGATCCTGACGCGTGTGCGTCGATTTTGGCGCGAAAACCTTGGCGTCCAAACAGGGTATAAATAGGCCACTTCCACTCCCAGCAAACTGCCCGTGATAGAACTTGTTTCTGGTGCTCTGTTCTGAAGCCTTGTGCTATTTTGCCTGTTTGAATCTGATTATCCGTGTTTGACCCAGCCTGTACCTTGACCATCCTGAATTCTGTATCCTGACCTGTGCCTGATATCCGACTACTCTTCTGCTTGTACCCTTCCTGCTTGATACCCGGTTTTGACCCTTGCCTGCCTGACGACCCTTGCTTTCTGCCTGCCACGACCCAGCCTGTCTGACGATCCTTCTGCCTTATCCTTGTCTGTTACCGTGATCCTCGGTCCCAAAGACTCTAGCTACCAGCCGTGCCCCATTGCCTGCCAGAACACTTGCTTGAACCTCTCGTAAGACCAGGTGGCACCCGATTAGGCTGAGGGCTCCTCCCGAAGCTCAAAGGTGGTCACACCACTGGTGAAGCTTAGCTCAGAACCAGGATTCGAGCACTTGTTCTGGTGTTGGGTGCCGGCCGTGACACTAATGAGATCGATTTTTTCATTAAAGGAATGAGCAAGGTCTTGGGCGGTAACATTAATAGGTGGAGGAGGTGGAGGGGGGCATAGGAGAGAATTAAATGTGGCAAACAGCTGCTGCGGTTTGGAGGACATAGTAGATATTAGATATTAGATAAGAGATAAGAGATAAGATGACAGTTCTTTGGCTAATGATAGAGCTCGGTTATAGCAGGAGAGCATGAATTTGAAGTGGATGAAGTCAGGATCAGTTCGTGACTTTCTCCACCGTCGCTCAGCTGATCTACTACATCTTCTGAGGTACCGTGTTACACTAGTGTGCCAGGGTTGGGGTTTAGCTGGCCGGCTGTGACGGGTGGTAGAAGGTGCAAGGGAGTCAAGTGCTGTTGAAAGGGCATCATTGTAGAGAGAAGCTGCCATATTGGGACAGGAGAGAGTATTAATATGAGATATGGATTGTGCTGATACTGTTGATAATTGTTGTGGTTCAAAGGCATTAAGGTTTCTGTACGTGTGGGTAGAGAGAGATGGTTGTGAAGGTGCAGGTGAAAGCAGTATCTGAAAGGAGAGTAGATGATGGTCAGACAGAGGGTAGGGAGAGTTAATTAAGTTGGATGGGCAGCATGAGTGGCAGAATATAAGGTCAAGAGCATGACCCTCGATGTGGGTAGGTGAGTCGGTCCATTGAGAGAGACCAAATGAAGCTGTTAGAGAGAGAAGTTTAGAGGTGGCAGCAGAAGCAGAGTTGTCAATGGGGATGTTGAAGTCCCCTAAAATGAGAGCAGGTGTCTCACTGGAGAGAAAGTATGGAAGCCAGGCAGCAAAGTGATCTAAGAAGGTGGAGTAGGGACCTGGGGGGCGATATATGACAGCAACACACAGAGAGATTGGAGAAAACAAACGTATGCTGTGGACTTCAAAAGAAGTGAAGGTGAGAGAAGTCGGTGTAGTTAGATTTTGAAACCTACATTTGGGGGAGAGAAGAAATCCCACCCCACCGCCATGACGGCCATCCAGTCTAGGAGTGTGACTAAGTGAGAAGCCTCCATAGCAGAGGGCAGCAGGTGAAGCAGTGTCTGAGGGGGAGAGCCATGTTTCAGTGATTGCAAGAAGGTGAAGGGATTTAGCTATAAAGAGGTCATGGACTGCTGTTAGTTTATTGCAGATTGACCGTGCATTCCAGAGGGCACATGAGAAAGGCAGGGAGGATGCTGGTTTTATGTGAATTAGGTTTGCAATATTAGAAGTGCGTAAAGTCTGAGAGACTGGAAAAGACCTTGTTGAATGCCTGAGAGTAGGAATAAGTGAGGGTACAAATGAGTGAGTTGGACCAGGGTTTGGGGAGATATCCCCAGCTGCAAGTAACAGTAATAATGAGAGTGAGACAAGGTGTGACCTAGATTTGACAGTGCGAGCATTGTATTGTTTGATGGGATGAGAGGGGATAATAGATTTAACAATACAAGATAGTGTGCTTAGATTGAGAGAGGGTGATGGGAGCAGTGAAGAGGAGATTTCAATTTCAGGATAGTTTGATGGATGTTGGAGTGCAGAGGATATATGCAGAAGTATAGAGGAATTTAAACATAGTTAGACAGTCTATGTTTAATTTGATAGTTAGACAGTCGTCTTGTAATCCCAAGGTAAAAGCGATGAGTTGCACCATGTGAGAAGTCTTGTAAATAGTAAATCCCAAATCAGAGATTAGGGCCCGAAAGGATGACAGGCAGCGGCTTCCTGTTCCTAGGTATCCTGTTAAGAGCAGTGTGTTTGGTGCCTAAAGATTCTCTGTGTAGTGATTTAATTGTTCATATTGCACTACTTAAACGGGGGTATTAGTAACTCCACGGAGATTCACATGGGTTGAAGACGTGCACAGATAGTACCATCATGTAATAGGGATTACAACCAAAAGTTCGTGTATTCGTCTTTACTCTTTCCCATGCGGTGCAAGTAAACTGAAAGTATTGAGGATAGGTTATGTAACTGTCGAAGAGGTTCACTAAAAATGATTACGGTCTGGGACTTCTCCCAGGTCTTGCTTCAATCCAGCTCAGGGCCTCTTCAGGTGTGCTGAAGAAGTGGGTTTTGTTTGCGTCCACGACTTTGAGTTTAGCTGGGTACAGCATGGCGTAAACCAACTTCAAGTCGCGCAGCTGCCTTTTAATGCCAGTGAAGGTGCTACGCTGCTTTTGCAGAAAAGTTGAATAGTCTGGGTACAGTGATATGTTGGCCCCTTCATGTACCAGTTGGTCTCTTGCCCTTGCTTCCGAGAGAACAGCATCCCTATCTCGAAAGTGAAGTAGCCTGATCAAAAAGGAGCGCGGTGGAGCCCCCGGAGGTCTAGGGCGACCTGGTACTCGATGTGCTCGCTCCACTGTATAATGTGTGGTAAAGGGTGCATTAGGCAGAAGTTGTTTAAGCCATCTTTCAGCGAAATCAGTGGGCGAATTGCCTTCCGTTCCCTCCGGGAGCCCCACCACTCGTACATTGTTGCGATGTTGACGATTTTCATAGTCGTCTAAGAGGGAAGCCTGTTGCTTTAATTGTTGCCGTAGGTCGGCAAGTTGCGCTGGAATTGGTGCACACATGTCTTCCACTGCACTAACCCTGGCTTCTACAGCTGTCGTTCGCTCTCTAACTGCCTGCAAATCCACCTTGATCAGAGAAAGGTCTACCTTAACCTCCTCTATGTGTGTGGTAAGCGTTGTTTGGCAGGTTGCTATTGCAGCGAGGATTGGTGCAAATGCCACCTCCGGAGCATCTTCATTTGGTGCTGAAGAAGGAGAAGGAGGTGCAGCGCCAACATGACCAGGCCGTCTTACAAACTGGTCCATCTTCTGGATTGTTTCACTTGGCTTTTTCGGTGCTCTAGTACTGCGCATAATAGGTGTTAGGCAATGCTGAGCAAATTAAAATTTACAGCCGATTAGCCGGTTAGTACCGTATATACTCGAGTATAAACCGTCCCGAGTATAATCCGAGGTACCTAATTTTACCTCCAAAAACTGGGAAAGCTTATTGACTCGAGTATAAGCCGAGGGTGAGAAATGCAGCAGCTTCTGGTAAGTTTCAATCAAAAAATTGAGGGTTTCTGCTCCCATCTCGTATTTGGATGCCAGCAACCATTCTTGGATGCCGGAGAATATTCTTGGAGACTATTCTTGGACGCCGGCGACTATTCTTAGACACCGGCGACTATTCTTAGACGCCGGCGACCATTTTTGCGCTTAACCCGAGTATAAGCCGAGGTAGAGTTTTGTAGCATATTTTGGGGGCTGAAAAACTCGGCTTATACTCGAGTATATACGGTATATTCCCAGGATCAATAGCACCACGGAGCTCTCAGAAGCACATCGTGCTAGTCTGGCATGCAAACTTTATGTCAAACAGATTTTGTGTGGCTGTGCAGTGTTAGAGATGCCCACTGTGTTAGCAGCACTATTGGGTTGATATTGTGCTGGATAATAGATAGAGAGCTGCAGTGTAGATAGTTCACTTTGTTAGAGAGAATACAGTGTCCAGCTGTCTCAACAGTAATGAAGGTGTGCTGAGGGAAAAGTGCATGAGCTGGGATCCTTTAAGGTTACAAATCAAGATTTAGTGTGTATTATAGGGCATCCTCGGGGTCTTCAGGGGACTCACACTCACAGTGCGTCACTGGAGGGTCCTTTCAGCACCTCTGGGAAATGTCAGTGAATTGAGGATTTAATTGACTTTCCTGCTGTCACAGTAGTTACAGGTGCAGTGGAGGAATGGTCTGCAGGCTGCACCACAATATGCTATTGGTGTCAGGGACTCCCAGGGCCTCTCCCTAGCAAGTGGCTATGGTGTGGGCTGTGTGAAAATCGCAGGCAGGGCCCAGAAGTCGTGGATGACAGACTAAATGGGTACAATCAGTGTGTCTGCGTCTCCTGCCCAGTTTCCCCTGATAGCTGGGGAGGGAGAGGGCAGATGCTCCTGGGGTCTAGGCTTATGTACGCCTTGTGCAGGAGGGGTATGGAAGCCCTCTTCTCCTTTACAGATGCAGCCACTTTGGTTTGTCTGTTTGACACAGAATAACTAAACACAGATATCCCATTTATCTCATTTAACACAGAAAACTGCGTCACAACATCCCATCTAATTAAAGCATTCACCATTGTTCACAATGGTGCTTTGGTATGCTAATGGAAAGGTTAAATGCATTAAATGAGTTAAGATGACTTTAGATAACGCAGTTTCTTCAATTAACCATGAGTCATGACGCATTTATCTCACAAATCCAAGTGGCTTCATCTGTACCTGCCTTTGCCCCCTCCAGTGTCCAGCTGGGCGTCCTCCATGAAAGCCCGCGTGCATTCCGGTCGGGCGCGTCGTCGGGTCAGCAGGCACGCGAGGTCCCGGCTTGCGTCGCGGTTGTAGGCCGCAGTTGTAGTTTTGCCGGTCCGAGTCCCAGGAAGCTGGTTTTTCCAGGTATTTAGGTCAGGGCTCTGGTGGAACGTTGGCAGAGGTTGCAGGGACTGCGTGGACGCTTTATCTGCCTGGATGGCCTAGGGAATGCACAGAGGGCCCAGGAGCACCTTAAACCTGCGTGCTGCTGGTTGTGACCCCATTGACTTTAATGCGTTTCACGATTGTTTGTCGTTTTGCTTTGTCGAATTATTCTCTAAATGAAGAAAAAATTTGCCAGAAGCGGCCATCACTCATACATGTGTATAAATAAAAATGCACATATTCATACACATACTACAAAATTAACTATAGACCTTGAGATTGCTGTAGCCCTAGATATTATAACTGAAGCAGATAATGAAGCAGTAAATGGGTTGTTTGCCTTTAAATTGGAATAAACACACTTGAATATGAGAGGTTCTGAATAGAAATATGCAATAAAAGTAGCAATAATAAATGTGTAGCCTTGCAGAGCATTTATTTTTTTAGATGGGGTCAGTGACCCCTATTTAATAGATGGAAAGAGTCAGAAAAAGAAGGCAAATAATTTAAAAACTATAAAGAGGAAAATAAATTAAGACTAGTTGAAAAGTTGCTTACAATTAGCCATTCTGTAACATACTAAAAGTTAACTTGGAGATTAACCACCCCTTTAATGTAATCTGCCATTACAATATCAACCAGTAGTGCATTCCACAGTCTCACTGCCTTCACTGTAAAGGACCATTAGCTTTGCTTCATGTGAAAGTTCTGATCCTGAGTTATAAAGGGGTGTGCTCTTATTTTCCTACACTAAGCCTATATACAATAATTAGGTTCTAAAATAATATCAGGTGTAAATTCTGATTTATAGGAATTAATTTATTGGCAAAACCCAATAAGCCACTTAAATCTTACATTTTGTAACTAGGGTGCTGTTAAATAGTGTGTATCAATAATAAAAATTGCACCATATACAACACAATAATAAGTTATATAATTTGGTAAAAGAAGGTTCATTGTTATTTCCTAGTCCTCTTATTCATGGCAGCTATTTTCCCATCTAATTTCCCTGTACTCTCCCTGTTCTGGCACCAGCACTTAATGGAGAAATCAACCCGTGGGGAAAAAAAACCCTACCCCCCACCCCAGGTAGCCCTCCCTCCTCTCACCAGGCTAACTACCCCCTCTCCGGGGAGATGCCCTTGTTCCGGGTTTTGGGAGACTGTGTGAGACACAAAGTTTTACATAGAGACCTCAAAAACTGTGAAATGAATTGGATCCCTTTATCAGAGAAAACTTCACCTGGAACCCCATGACTTCTTTGATGAAAACTTCTGAAGTGTCAGAGGCTGAAGGACAGTTGGAAGAAGAATAAAATGGACCATCTTACTTAGATAATCCACAGATGAAAATAGCAGTAAACTCTCTTGAAATGCATCACAACAGATGCCCAGGGTCTAGAAGGAACAAGTAAAAGTTGAAGGAGGCCCATAGGCTTGGTACAATAATCCTTAAAACCTAGCACGGATCTCCCAAGAAATAGTAGGCCACCAGAAGTGTCTGGCCTACTTTGAGGACCTGTAAACAAACAATATCAGGAACAAAAATGTTACCCTGATAGAAGAAAACTTCAGGTCATACAAAGGAGATTAATCAAGGATGAAACTTTGATTTGCGCAATTAAAGGCACTTGTAGAAGAATACATTTTTTGGAATTAAGAATGTTTTGTTGGACACACTCAAAGCTGAGTTCAGAATTATATATATTTGAGAGAGCATCAGCCTTGATTTTCTTGGATCCTGGGTGATAGGCCCACCTAATCTGTCTAAGGTGAAGACTCTTGGCAGAATGAAAATATTTGAGATTCCAATGGTCCATAAGAATTAAAGTTTGATATTTTGTTTTTTTTTAAATGATTTCCTTCTTCTCTGTAATATTAAAACAGTACCTTGTACTTGACAGTTAGGCAGGTTATATATAGATTTAAAAGGTTGAACTTTTTTCAACCTAACTTACTATGATATCTCTATAATTGGAGGCAAACAAGTCTATTGGGTTTATTTAATGTTTACATGATTTTATAGTAGACTTAGGGTATGAAGATCCAAATTACATACAGATCCATTATACGAAAACCCCTGGTCCTGAGCATTCTGGATAATAGGTTATATATCTTAGTTTTTGTTCAGCAGCGCTTGTTTGATTTTTCTAGGGTCTCATTTACCCCACCAACTAAGTAGTGGTTTGAATGAGAGACTGGAATATGAATAGGTGAGGGACAGAATACAAAGTAACAAAAAAGTAACAAGGACAATAACATTTTAGCTCCACAGAGCAATAGTATTTTGGCTTCTAGTTCTGTTATTCCATTTCACAAAAAGAGGCAGAAGAGGAAGGCAAATAAATAATTAAGGAACACCAATTGCATAGTTACTAGGAATAGGACATTCTATAACATACTAAAAGTTAACATAAAGGTGAACACTCTTTTAACTTTTGAGGAAAAAAATATACAGGATAAAGAGCTTTATTAAATGCTTTCTGCTGAGATAGAACTGCCCCAACAGTGACTTCAGAGCCAAAGTCTAAGCCTAAAATGAAAGGAAAATAAGTGCCTGGATGGTGAACAATAGCAGTTGAAGTGAAAATATTTGATTGGTACAAGAAATAATTTAAAAAAAGCTCTTGATGAATTTTCAATAAAAATTGGCAAAGCCAAATGAATTGTTGCACAGACTTTTGAGAGGAAGGCCGCCTTCTTGGAACCATCTTTATCCCCTTTAGAGAAATGATGAAATCTAAAAGTTCAACAGTTTCTTTTTTTCTAAATCACATTTCTCCAACTTCACATAGAGTCTTTGGTTGCCCAGATGGGACCCCTTAGACTGAATGGCATTAATATGTATTTGAAGCGGTTAAACCTAGTACAAAAAACCTTCTTCCATCCATCCATCCTCTTCTCTGATTCCAACTAGGTTGAAGGCTTTCCAGAGGTCTAGGTTGGATAAAATCTTTGCCCCATTAAACTGTCTTGGAAAAGATCTGGAAATAAGGGTAAAGGATCTGTTTGTTACATTCATCTCATTTTATTCCCTATAACCAATACGAGGTCTGAGAGTATCATAGTTCTTTTCAACAAAAATATTCCTGCTCCTGCAGGGAAAGTAAAAGGCCAGATGAAACTCTTGGTAAGTTTCTTGTCAGAATAATTGTGTAATTCCAAAAATTCAGGTTCAGGTAGTAAATATAAATAGACAAAACAATCTTGGTCTCAGTTGGCAGTTTAATGTGTAATCAAAAATGCTGTGTGAAGCAAAATGTCAGCTCTCTTCTTTTCAAAGGCATCAGTTTCTGTTTAAGCTGCTGGAGGCCAAACTTCTGCTGTCAGGGAGGACAGAAGGTCAGGTTGAGGAAAGGAAACAGTCCCAGAAAAAAAGCAGGGAGAATGGCAGAAATTTTAAGTTAAGATGTTAAAGATGGTTCTTCCTGATTTCCAGTCTATTGCTGGTTCCAAAAGCCTCCAAAGCCAAGCTGAAAATGACCAGGAAAAGAAGAGAACAAACAATGTCAAAGCACAAGTGCTGTTAATGCACTTTACGATGACCATGGGCGCCCCCATCTTGAAGAAGGAGTCGCCAGGGATGGATTTGCCACATTGCGCTCCTGACAGTACCCCCTCCCCCAGGAGGGCCACCGGACCACTATGTCCTGGTTTTTGGGGAAATTGTCTATAGAAATCTCACACCAACCAAGGGGCATGGCCATCTGTATGTTTCTTCCAAGAGCATTCTTCAGGGCCAAAGCCCTTCCATTTAATGAGGAATTGTAATGACCCCCTGGAGAATGTGGAGTCCAAAATCTTTTCTACTTCATACTCATACATCCATGGTGATAGAAGGAGGGGGAGACTGATCCGGAGAGATATGATTGATTGATTGCTGGCTTCACCAGGGAAACATGGAACACATTGGGGATTCACATCTCAGGGGGAAGTTGAAGTTGGACAGCCACAGGATTAATGATCTCTGAGATGGAAAAAGGGCCGACAAATTTTGGGCCCAAATTGGGAAAGGAACCCTTGGAATGTTCCTCATAGACAGCCACACTGCCCCCACCACATTATCTTTTGGGCAGAAGGTCTCAGTGCAATGTATAAACAGAAGGAGTAGTCAATCAGGCTGGGTCGGGGCAGGCAGAGTACAAACGGAGTCAGGCAGGCAAGGGTCAAACCAGGAGATCAATCAGAAGGGATAAGGCTATAGAAGAGTCGGTTTACATAGTAACATAGTAAGTAAGGTTGAAAAAAGACACATGTCCATCGAGTTCAACTTTTTTTTTTTTTTAACTACCTGCCAGTTTACCAGGCAGGGTCAGGATTATAGAAGTCAGGAACGTTAAAACAGGCAGGGGTAACAACAGGTATCAGATATCAGACAGAATACAGGCTCAGAAGCACCAGGAAATCACTAAAAATGATCCTATAATGGGCAATGAAAAAATACAAAATGTCTCTCTAAGTACTTTTGAATTTTGCGCCAGTTTATATGTGACATGCATTGTTATGTGCAAATTCAGACCAATCATCTTGGCACAGGGAGACATGATTTCTCAGGAACTTGGCTTGATTTACTTGGTCCACTGATCCATTCAATTGAGGATGGTATACTGAGAAGAACTGGAGAGCAATACCTATAGCTTTACACAAAGTTTGTGTAAATTGGGAACCCCGGTCTGAAACAATCTCTGCAGGAAAAACATGTAGCCAAAAAATGAATAAATAGCTCTAGTTGAATAAATAACTCTACGATAAAGTTCATGACTAAGTGGGTCCATGGACGAGAGGAATGGTTAAAGGTTGTAATAGACATCTTTGATGGGAGTGACTTGGCTTGGAGGTGGCACAAATAGCACAGGCAGCAACAAAATCTTTGACATACATTCATATGATCGGCCACCAGACAAGTCGATTTAATAGCTCTAAAGTCGGTCTTTTAAATGCCAGGATGTCTACTCTGCTTGGAACAATGAGTCTGCTGCAATATGGGGAGACGGAGTTCAGGTGGCACAAAGCCATTCCAATGAGTGTATCTGGAGAAGCAGAGGACTAACCGGACAAGATTTGACTGGCGAAGTGAGGGAACAAGGAGCCAATGACTTTGGCTGGAGAAATAACAGGATCCAAAACCTCGGTATGGCTATCTTCAGGAAAAAACTGCTGGAAAGTACGTCTGCTTTCTGGTTCTTGGAGCCAGGGCGATAGGTCAGAACAAAGTTGAAGCAGGAAAAGAAGAGAGCCCACCTTGTCTGCCAGGGATTCAGTAGTTTGAGAGTCTGTATAGATTCCAGATACTTATGGTCAGTGTAAATAGTGGATGAGGGGCACCCTCCAAGAGATGACGCCACTCCCAGGGGCGATCCTGGCCCCTCCACCACCTGAGGCAGCTTGCAGTTGCTGCTGCGGCCCCCCTCCCCAGTGCGCCCACCTTTTTGTGCCGGAGGGGGTCCAGGGGGTCCACGAGGGTGGCAGAGAGGGCCAGGACGCTAGTGCAGAGAGCATAATTGTGCTCTCTGTGTTAGAAGAGCCAAATTTCTGGTTTGAAAACTGTACCAGCTGTTAAAAGTACCAGGAGCAGCATTTTTGCTGCCCCTGGTACCTAGCGGGGCACTGCCGCCTGAGGCGAGATTCTCAGGTCGCCTCATTGGCGAAGCGCCCCTGGCCACTCCTCAAGGGCAAGCTTCACTGCCAAGAGTTCACAATTCCCAATATCGTAGTTCTGCTTCGCTGGGGAAGATTTCTTGGAAAAATATGCACAAGGGTGTAACTTCCCGTCAGCAGAGTGTCTTTGGAAAAGAATAGCCCAACATCGGAAGCATCCACCTCAATGAAGAAGGGTAAGTGAGGGTCAGGATGACAGAAGACCTAAGCAGAAGTGAAGGCATCCTTCAGGGATTGGAAGACTTCCACGGCAGGAGGGGGCCATGAATTTGGTTTACCTTCCTTTCGAATAAGAGCGAGGATAGGGGCTATGCGGGAGGAGAATCACTTGATGAACTGCTGTTAGTAGTTTGCAAACCCAATTAATCTCTGTATGGCCTTGGTGCTCAAGGGAAGGGGCCACTTCTGGATCACAGTGACCTTGGCGGGATACATCTCAAATCCTTCTGGGGAGATGCTGGGGAGATGACATAACTGAGAAAAGGGATCTTGAAGACCTTGAAGATGCATTTTTCCAACTTGGCATAGAGAGAGTTTTCGCTTAAACAAGAGAGTACTTCCTTCACCTGTGAGCGATGAAAATTAAGATGTCATCTAGGTACACAACCACTGATTTCCCCCAACGATCTCGAAAGTTGTCATTCAGAAACTCCTGAAAAACAACTGGGGCATCGCAGAGCATTGCAGAGCATTACTAGGTATTCATTTTGCCCATCCCGGGTATTTAAAGTGGTCTTCCATTCGTCCCCTTAACAACTTCACAAATGCAAATTAGATTATAAACCCCATGCAGATCCAGCTTGGTGAAAAACTTAGCCCGTCTCAATTGGTCGAAAAATTCAGAGATTAGGGGCAAGGGATACTGGTTCTTAGTAGTAATATTATTAAGACCCTGATAGTCTTTGCATGGACGTAATCCTCCATCCTTTTTTTTCCACGAAGAAGCAGCTGGCCCCGGCCGGAGAGGTATAGGGGCGAATTAACCCCTTCTAAAGATTCTCCTGAATATAGTCTTTCATGGCAGATGTCTCGGCAGGAGATAACGAATAAGTGTGACCTCTGGGTGGCATCTTACCAAGAAGAAGATCTATGGGACAGTCATAGGAACGATGAGGGGGGAGGAATTCCGCAGATCTTTTGCAGAGGTCGAAGATCGGTAGAGGAAGTGGATACCCGGTGGATGGGGGAGACAGGCAGGCAATGGTTTTGACAATGGGTACTCCAATGGGAAATCTGATTAGAAGACCAGTCAATGGAGGGGTTGTGCAGATGAAGCCAGGGTAACCCTAACACCACAGGAACCGAAGGACAGGTAATGATCAAGAACAATAGTTTCTCTTTATGCAGATTCCCAACCTGCAAAGGTAATTCTCCCGTCGTCATGGAGATTATCTCAGACATTAATGGTCTGCCATCAATTGCCAGTACCCGCAGGGTAGTAGACAAGGGGTACAGAGGAACACCCATGTGTTTGGCAAATGTAGCGTCCATGAAATTTCCTGCAGCCCCTGAATCAAGGAAGGCAGAGACATTGATTGTCTTAGTGGCCAGAGGAATCTGCAGGGGCAGAAGAAACTGGTGAGAGTTCTCTTGGGGAACAGGTGCAATGCCCCCTACATATAACACACCAGTTTTACCTCGGCGAGAGGTATCTCCAGGCTTCAAGGGGTAGGAGTTGGCTGCCACAGTACAGACATAGTGCCTCTGAAGTTTCTCCTGCTCGGAAAGACGTGCCTTTCCAACCTGCATAGGTTCCTCTGGAGGGATGACAGGAGGCTGTTGGGATGGAGTGGGCAACAGAGGTTTTTGAAAGCATGGCGCCAATGTTCAATGGAATCTCTTGCTCCGCTCCCTGTCTTATTAATGTTCTCTGAGTTGTGTATCCACCTTGATGGTGAGAGCAATTAAATCTTGTACGGGAAGATCCCTGGAGACCAAGTCATCTTTAAGTCGGCTAGACTGACCTTGGCAGAAGACAGCCCCATAAGCCTTATCATTCCATTTAATTTCTGCCATTAAAGTTCTAAAGTCAATAGCATACTCGCTGGCACTGCGATTCCTCTGCTGGATTTGCAGGAGCCGAGAAGAGGCACAAGCGACTCACCAGGGGCGGCTTCGCCGCATCGCGTTCTCGACAGCTAAATATTTGATAAAGCTGTGACCTCTGGTCCCTCTTATTTTCCACAAGTTTTAGTGTTCAGTCAGGGTATTTAATTTGTAGGATACATTGGTTAGATGGAAATATTTGTGTTGTAGTGACAACAGATAGTGACATAGAACATCTCTAGGGCTCAAGTGTACTTGGTAAATAGAAGGGTTATATATAGTAGTGCGATATTGTTGAGCACTTTGTGAGCGCATGTTGGTCGATTGGGGTCGGTTTAGAGTTACAGTAGTCTATATGGGTATGACACGGGTATCAATAAGAATTTTTCTGATTTCTTGTCAAATATGAGCGTTGTTCCAGAGAGAGAGATTTGGAGGCCTAAGCAATGAACTTGGGCAACTTAGGTTATATGTTCGTTTTGGTTGTTTTTTGACACTAATAATGATTTTAGATAAGCAGTAGGTGTACAGATAAGCAGTTCAGTTTTCTCCATGTTGATTCTTAGATAGCGAGAGTGTACAATTTTATATTTAACCTTACTTAGGTTATGGTTCTTTTGAGAAAGAAAACAATGAATTCACACCAATAACTGTATATTAAAATATATTGAGTAATACATCAAGTAATAGGTACATTATGACAAATCTTTTTACTAAGCAAAGTTCCCAATAGTAATACCAGGCCAGAGAGTCAGGGTGTCCACCAAATCAATATACATATATCTTCACCTAAAATAGGGACTTAACCCCTGACTGTGGGCCCATAAGTGATATGAATTAATTAAGTGATCAAAAGATATTGTTAAACAGGCAATATTTATTCACAACCATGCCTATATTTATAATTAAAACTAATTAAAAACATAGATGGATGCCTAATCACACAATCAGATGTGGGAAAATGCATGTGCAATTATATAAACTAAATACTTCATTTCTGGAAACGAATTGCTGAACCATAGCAACCCATCGCTTACCATCAGAGCACCAATAAAGCCACTATATCGGAATGTTGTGGTGTTTATACAAATGACCTGTAGATGTCACTGTGCTCAAGATTTGTACTGTGCAAACTTTCTATACAGCTTGTGGTGTTAGAGTTGCTGACTGTTGTGTAATGGCTGCATGAACCTGCTAATAAAGCACTGTTATACTCTAATCATCCTCAGCTACCAAAACATAACAAATTGACCATGAGATGTCTCTTCTACCTCTGCGGCAGCCTGCACCTTTTCTCCCAAACTCTGGTGAGCCTAGCATACCTTTTACTGCTTGGATCCGCATGTTTGAAAATTACATTATTGCTGCTGACCAAGGGGAGGTTTCTGCTGCTAGAAAGAGTGCTTTACTTATTCACTGCCAGGGAGCAGAGGGACAGCGTATATTCTATGCATTACCATTACCTGATGAGACTTATGAAACTGATCTTACTGCTATAAAGAACTTTTTTTTTGCCAAGAGTAAATGTGGTGGCTGTAAGATATAAATTCTGCCAACATGGACAACGTAATGGCGAATCCACAGAACAATTTGTAGCAGCTTTGAGAGAGATGGTTGTTACCTGTGAGTTTGGGAATCTAACAGATGAAATGCTAAGAGACCAAATAGTGGAAAAAACAAACTCACCTCGCATTAGAGAAAGACTGCTCGTAGAGCAGGATTTAACCCTTGCAAAGGCTATAACAGTTGCTAGCCAAATTGAAACAGCAGTGGCAGAGGCTAAAACTCTTGTCAGGGAACTGCTGGGGATGTACTGACTGTGAATTCAGAACTGTGGCCTAATAATGCACAGTCACAGGCAAAATACAGTGCTAGGGAAAGGGATTCACTGCAAAACCATACAGCAAATACAAGTAAAAAATACTGTTTCCGCTGTGGTTCAATACAACACACTGCAAATGATGCTACTTGCCCTGCAAAAGCTGTATAGTGTCGCAAATTCAAAAAGGTAGGACATTTTGCTAAGATCTGTGGTTGTTCTGCTAAAAATGTTCATGAAGTTACTACTACAAATGTCACAGTATTAAGTGTGGATAAAGCTGGTACATTTATTCCAGACAAGTTTATATGCACTGTCAGTGTCAGTACTGAGTCTGCTGACAAGGGGCACTCCATTAACCTGATGCTTGATACAGGTTCAGCTGTTTCTATACTACCAAAGGATATTTTCTTGAAATACTTTGCAAAAGATCCGCTTGTTGCACCAGCCCTGAAACTGGTCAGTTACTTAAAGGATCCAATCCTTTGCTTGCCAGTGACTGTACAATTTGAATCAAATACTGCAAAATGTGACTTTTACATTGTGAATAAGGGTACTGCTATACTTGGAAGGGATCTCTTTGCTGCATTTAACCTATAATTAGGTGGACTTCCGGTTCGGCGCCAGAAGTGATGGGAACGCAGGGATAGTGCTCCTGCTAGTTTGGGTTAAAATTCCGCAATAAAAAGCTGTTTCCCCTCCCGAAAAGAACACTCACTGGTCCCTGGTGCTTTAGTGGGATCTGTGTGGACGAGGAGAGGTTGTGCCTTTGTCGGGGGCTCGGACCTGCACCTTTCCACTTGTGTCGGCATAGGTTATCTGAAGACCCGCCATTGCTGCAACCATACCATTGAGATGTAAAATCCTCTCACTGGTGAAAGGACCGCTTCATTCTCTATTCTCCCGACAAGTCCTGTCTTAGTTTGGCTGCCGGCTCTGTTTACTTAGGCTGCCCTCCTGTTGCTCGGACACACACGGACTTTGTAGCAGTGTCCGTATCAATTACCTCAGGACCCGCCAATTAATGCTTTGGTTCATGTGCGGTGATTTTCTATTTCACTGCTTATGGTCCTGCTCGATAATCTCTCTGCTCAACTAGTGCGTGTGTGTGGGCTGTCGGCTTAGTTTAATGAGGTTGCCGGTTAAATACTCTGAAAGCACTTTGGCAGCTTTTAATTAAGAAGAGGAAAAACTTCAAAAGTGGCGGCTCTGGACTGGCTGCTGGGATGCTGAGGCAACATCACTTTACTTAATCAAAACTGCTGGCTGACATTCAATCGACTTGGAATATCGATTATACCCACATTACAGTTAGGTCATTTTTTTTTCTATGTAACTGAACTGTTTGGCATTACTCAGAGCTTGCTCCTGTATTAGATTCCTCTGGGTCACTTCAGTCATACATATGTGAGAAAAGTTAAGGAAGATTTGCTTAAAAACTACTACTCTGTGAAAAGGAAAAGAGAATCAAAAACTGTTAAGGAAGATAAATAAAAAAAGGGGGGGGAGAAAAAAAAAAGAAAACAACAAAAAACAAGATAAAAAAGTGAAAAAAAATAAAAATAAGGGTGAAAAATCAAAACTATCTCTCTATATTAAACAGTTGTTCTTGGATTGTTATTAAATTCTCCTTGTCTATGGAAACATTTGCTCCTGTATTCAAATTGTCTTCTAAAGCTAATGGCAAAACTTATGAAAAGAGTAATAAGAAATTCGGAAAGCAACAAGATTCGGATGCTAATAATACTTCTCTATCTCACAAATCTGCTCCTCTCAGATCATCCTTATCTGAGGATTACTCTCTTATTGTGGCTGAAGTAGCCAGATCGAGGATGTGGTTTCTCAACTCCAAGACTATATGATTGATTCTTCATCCAGGTTGGACTCTTTAGAGAAACAAAATCAAGAGCTTAAGTTGAAAGATGACCTGGACAATAGATCTAGGAGAAACAATCTCAGATTCATAAACATATCTGAATCTTTCCAGAATGATCTAAATTTTCAAATGACTTAAAATCTACTCAAGAGCAGACCAAATCTAGGTCTAGGTCTAGATCGAGATCTCCACTCCCTCCTAGAACAGGCAGTCTTCCACACTCCAGTGATGAAGACATGATCTCAGATACTTGACTCTTTAAGGGAACTAACTTTTTCTTCAATATGACCATGTAGTGGGTGTTATGTTCTCTGTTTAACTCATCTCATAGAGAGAGAGTTTTTAGCTTTCCATCCTTAGGGAAAAAAGAAGTGCCCTATTACTTTATACACCTAATCTGTTATTAGTATTTATTGGTCACTATTTTTCAGTTCTATATGTTGTTACTGATCAATACTGTTTGCTCTGTTTTGTTTATACCAGTGGATGCAACTAAATATGTATTATTTTATTTAAATCTGCCCGAGCTTGGGTGTGGCCACCATCGATGACCTCGAGAATCGTTTTGTAGTATCCCATATGCCAGTGTATGTCCAAATATATAACTGTGGAATAAAACTTTTATATTCATATTTACAAAAACAAATAATCACATGCTCTTAATTACAAGTGTGCTAGACACATATCAGTAAAAGTAAAAGAATAACTCAGTTCCTCATTTAATCCCATCGGTGTTAAAGTATTTAATTCTTCAATCCACAGAACCTCCTGTTGTAAAAGTAGTCTGTCCTTATCTCCACCCCATCTCGGGAATTTCACAACCTGTAACACCTGCCATCTTAATTGTTTACTGTTGTGGCCGAAAATTTTAGTGTCTACTAACAGGAGTGACATATTTCATTTTGTCCAAATCACAGTTATCAATTGCCCTCCTATGCTCTCCAACCCGTCTTTTCACTTGTCTCTTTGTT
The DNA here is from genome assembly GCF_017654675.1 of Xenopus laevis. Classification (NCBI taxonomy): domain Eukaryota; kingdom Metazoa; phylum Chordata; class Amphibia; order Anura; family Pipidae; genus Xenopus; species Xenopus laevis. The sequence continues at coordinate 75,043,001 of NC_054372.1, read as the reverse complement.
TTCCCCACATATGCCTTCCCACAGGGGCATTTTAGATCACCCCTGTTGTATTGCATGTAGCAAAATCGTTCAACTTAATTTCAAATCCTTTTGAAGGATGATTCATTTTATTGCCCTTTATGATGCTACTGCAACACTGGCATGATAAACACGGTATGTGCCCTTCTGTGGTAGGCCAAAAAAGACGGGTTGGCAATTATCACTCTCTATTAAATCAGTCTTGGTTAGTTGGTCCCCTAGGCTCCTAGCTCGTTTATAGGAAAATAAAGTTTTTTCTCTGAACAGGTTACCGAATTATCTATCATTCCTCAAGATCTCCCAATGCCTATAGACAACGGACAGGACACTCCTGGGATGAAAGCTGGAACACATCAACAGATTATTCCTATCTGTCTCCTTACGAAAAAGGTCAGTACTTAGCCCATTTGATTGTTTGGTAACCAATACATCAAGGAAACTTATGCAATTTTCATGAAAAGTTAATGTAAATTTGAGTGTAGGATGTAATGTATTAATTTTCTCACTCATATCAATCAATGCTTCCTTACTCCCATGCCATGTAAAGAATATGTCATCCACATATCTATAATAGTTTCTTATATTCACACTATGGGCTGGTTCAAAGAAAACCATAACCTCAATGAAAGAAAGAAATATATGGGCGTAAATCGGGGCTACGTTACTGCACATACTTGTGTCTTGCTTTTGTAGAAAAAAGTGAGTCCCCTGAGCAAAAATGGCTGATCAATATGTTTGGGGTAGACTCCCTCACGGCCACGTTTTCAATAGAAAGGGCTCACCGGGTCCCCATGCGAGCTCCACCTCCAGGAGTCCCAGCTAGGCCTCTCATCGCCAGAGTGTTAAACACAAGGGATAGTGATAAAATTCTCACCATGGCCCGTGCTAAAGGCCAGCTACCATTTGAGAACGTGAATGTCACCATATATCCGGATTACTCCCTAGAGGTCCAAAGACAGCGGGCTATATTTAATGAGGTAAAGAAGAAGCTGTGGGATGAAAAGCTTGTCTACGCCATGCTCCACCCGGCTAAGCTGCGAGTCACTGCGGATGGGAAAACTAATTTATTTTTTTTAAATTTAATTCAAATCTGCTTTTATTGTAAAATATAAGCAAAAATAAACAAACAGAAAGGAAAATAAAATAAAAGGTAAGTACAAGGTATTTGGTGCAAGAACATGTGGTAGTAATAACATGTAGAATGCTACAAAACATTATCAAAGCAAGTTCACAACTTCCTATGCAAATTCCCTCACTACGTGCCTATGGGGGTGGGACCATGATTGTGGGTGGACATGGAGATCTGATGGGTAGTCCAGGGTTGGAAAATTAATTTTTTTATGCTGCCGCAAGATGTTACTGTGTGGCTGGAGGGCCATGGAGGGACAATCGTGAGTAAAGCTAATACCAACAACGTGATGCTGCGCTACTGAGGTCCTGATATTATAAGGTCCTTGTTGATTGTTCCTTCTTTTACCTTCATGTTGGCACAAGTTTGACAATGTTAATTTTGGAAAGTTAATATACAATTGCCAACTAATTGCCAGTCTGATCACTATGGTTTGTTATACTGGGAGTGGCTGTTCTCCCTCTCGCCTATCTTTGGCCCACTTGACTGTGGCCGGAAGACTAAGCTGAGTTTCTTTTTGACACCATCTGCATCCCCCGGCAGTTTCTGGATGATGGTTAAGGACAAGATCTGTTTTGTTTCCCTCAAGTTGGAGGAGGTACTTTGGGAACTTTCTGCTTTTTGGTTCTGCTTTGGTTTAAGCAGAACGGGTGGGAAAGGACAGATGGTTATGTTGCTCTACAACGAATCTGCAGAGGTAATCTTCAGCATCCGCAATCATCTGGGCCTGGGCTTGTTTACAGTTGGGCTATTATTGGTTTTATCAGGCAAACTGGACATGGAGCAGAAAGAGCATATACGTAATACGAGCATATGTGTAATACGTCTCTAACTATGTTGAGCTGAAATGTTAGAGGGCTGAATGATCCAATTAAGCATAAGCTAGTTCTAGATTACATAAAGAAACAACCCACTGAGGTAATATTCCTCCAAGAAACGCACCTCACAGGAGGTAAATTGGCTTCGCTGAAGAAACCATGCGTTGGTTGGATATATCACTCAACCTTCTCTACATATACAGCAGGTACCTCGGTGCTAATTAGGAAAACATTGAATTTCCAGCTTTTTACAATAAGGTCAGACCCTAGGGGCAAATTTGTGTTTATACATTGCCGTATATACCTCCTCCATATACTGATGAATGTGTTCACCAACTGATTGCTTTTGTAACTCCTAGACCACAAGCAAAAGTAATTTGTGCAGGGGACTTTAACACTGTACTGAACACATTGTTGGATAGGTTGAATAAGAGACCCTCCACTACATATACACCCCCAACCAGGTTAGCCAACTTGATGGAGGCAGTAGGGCTCACAGAAGGATGGAGACACTCCCACCCAGCTGACCTCCAATATTCCTGCTTCTCTACCTCTCACCTCTCATTATCCCGAATAGACTACATTTTCCTTTCTAAAGGGCTTCTGGCTGGTCTAACTCAGGTCAAGTATCTACCACGTGGTATCTCGGACCATGCCCCTATGCTTGCTTGCTGGGAGGCCCCTATGGTTAACGTCAACAGGAGGTGGTCATTGAACCCAATATGGTTGGATGTTATAGATAAAGATGACCAGATCATTTCTGAATTGTGGGAATTTTTGGAATTTAATACTAATACTGCCAATCCCTTCAGCAGTCTGGGATGCATTTAAGGCATACACTAGGGGTATGTTTCATAGGGAAATCACTGCAGTTAAACGCAGCTCTGCTGCAGAGGAACAAGAACTAGCCCAACAGATGACCACTGCTGAGGTGGAGGCAGTTTGTACCCCCACCCCTCAATGCCTTCAGAAACTGCAGACAGTACAAGCCTCTTACTCCGCATTTCTTGCCCAAAAAGCCAAACGCAAGCTGTTATTTACAAAAGCTTCCTTTTTTGAACAGGGTGAGAGAGTGGGTAAACTACTAGCCTTTATGTCTTGGGCGGATAACATCCCCCCAGTTATAACCGAGCTGCTTGACGGTTCCGGGGCCTCCCAAACCAATCCAGATGAGAGAGCCTTAATGTTGACCAACTATTATGCCGACCTGTACAAAACTACAGACTGAAATTGTAGACTTTCTGTCATCTCTCAATCTCCCTCAACTCTCTGTAGAACATAGAGTGGCCCTAGATGCGGAGTTTACATTAGCAGAGCTTTATAATGCCATTGATTCCTTCCCCTCACACAAGGCCCCTGGCCATGACGGACTACCCATTGAGTTTTACAAGTGTTTTTTGCTGTGGAGGAGGGTACTCTCCCTTCCTCATCGTATGAGGCCTTGGTGGTTCTTATTCATAAGGCAGGAAAGGATCCAGAAATATGGATGCATACCGTCCTATCTCCTTACTATGTACTGACATTAAAATATGGGCCAAGCTGTTATCACTCAGATTATGCAATGTTCTCCATACGGTTATATCAGAGGACCAAACTGGCTTTATGCCGGGTAAATCAACAGCCTTAAATATCAGGTGTTTATACTTGAATTTAACAACTCACCATGATAACGCAGGGCAGAGAGCAATAGCGGCCTTGTATATAACTAAGGCCTTTGATATGGTAGAATGGCCATATCTGTTGCAAGTTTTGGGTAGTTTTAAGATTGGCACAACCTGGTTGAAATTGCTATGTCATGGACCTAGAGCCTCTATAGTAATCAGGTCTCAGGCCTTCCACCTCAGAAGGGGAACCGGGCAAGGCTGCCCTATGTCCCTGCTTCTGTTTGCCTTGGCCATGGAACCATTTGCACAAGCTGTGTGGCAGCAAGAGGGACTGACTGGGTGGCAACTGTCAGACAGGGAGGTACTCATACAGTTGTATGCAGACAACACCTTAAACCTTAATATTTAGGAGACCATGGTCCCTCGCCACAAGCTTTATTTAATTTAACTACCAAATTTGTGGGTAACTAGCCCACATGAGTCATGTATATTGCTAGTTGATGAGCCGCATTCCTCCAACAGGGCTTGCCCCAACACCATTTACGGTGGTTGACCGATTCACCTATCTTCGAATAGTAGTTAAACTCCCTATTTCTGATTTTCATAACCTTAATTTATCCCCATTATTAAAATTCATACAGCATAAGGTGAGGGCCGGGGAATCCCTGATGCTGAGTCCAAGGGTAGAGTGCAGTTAATTAAGATGATTCTCCTACCTAAAATAATGTATATCCTACAACAAGCTCCCATTATGGTTAAAAAAGCATTCTTTGCTAAGCTGGATACTATTTTCAGGCAATTGATCTGGACTAACTCCCACTCTCGTTTGAGCTTGGTTACTTTAACTAGGGGGAAACTGGTAGGAGGGGTGGCTTTCCCGAATGTGTTCTTATATTTTCTCGCCATGCAACTCAAGCCATTTAGCATCCTGGGTAGAAGGGGCAAACCATCAAACGTTATACTCTCTCCATAAGACCTTGCTGGGCGTGGGCCATTCCCCTCTTTAATGGCTGCTTAGTAAACAACCACAGCCCATGACTTATCGAAACCCAGTCTTACTTGCTATGAGGGTGATCTGGCGGAAAGCAATACAGGTGATCCAGTGCATTGACATTCCTCAGCAAACCCCATTATGGCGTAACCAAGGGTTTCCTGGGGTAGCTATGCTGAAGCCTAACTTGGTGTGGGAGAGATGTGGCATATCTGAAATAAAGCATGTTTGGCATGAAGATGGAATGGTCCCTTTTGAGGAGTTGAGACGCTTGTTCCAACGTTCTGCACATCAATGGTTGCATTATGCACAGGTTAAAAGATGCTTACATATACAGCACAGTAGACGACCCATCCGTATTGTTCAGTTGGATTTGATAGAACAAATCTCTCAAGGCTCCTGAAGAGGCCTTCTATCAAAAATATACACGAGTCTTCATACTAAGATGTTTGAGACTCCGCTGGTCACCCTTAGAGTGAAATGGGAAGGGGATATGGGTCAGCTAGAGGATGAAGAGTGGGATGAACTGCTAGCCTCTCCCCTCTCTGTTTCCTTAAGTTATAGGGATAGACTTATCCAACTGTACTGTATACACAAGGCGTACTATTACCCTGCGAGGTTGCATAATATTTTTCCCTCGGTCTCTCCTGAATGTCCTAGATGTCACAACGACCAAGCCTCCTTTGCACATATGCTGTGGGAATGCACTTCTCTGGCCCCATTCTGGGCACTGGTATGCAACACGCTTGAAGCAATTCTAGAGGTACAGCTTCCCAGGAATATAAAAGTATGCTTATTTGGGATGGGGCTAAAAGACTTACTTACCTTCCATCAATGTTTATTTGCCAATAAATGTCTCTTCATAGCCAAGAAAATGATTACGAGGAGGTGGAATGACTCTCTCCCCCCCTCCTGGTCTACAGTGGGTGCTTGAAGTTAAAAATATCTTGCTTTAAAAGCACTTATTTACAAGGCCAGTGGTAGCCCCCTCAAATATGAGAAAATTTGGGGTAAATGGACAGACTGGGTAACTTAATTCATTGCACGACTGTATACTATAAGATTAATGCTTCCTATTGCATACTCACATTCTGGACTCAAATGTAATGACCTACTCGATCACGGTCTATGTACACTTCAAATGCATATGTTTATGGCTATAATATCATTGTAACTCTGTACTGACTTTTGTGCTGCTGAAATAAAAAAAAAAATCTGCCGGAGCTCATCTTTCAGGTTGACATTCTCACCTAGATCAAATTCTTTGTCCTTTGTTTCCTGGAATGTTAATGGATTGAATCACTTTTCTAAGAGAAAGAGTATACTCAGAACTTTAAAGAAAACCAAATGTGACATAGCATTTTTACAAGAAACCCATCTTAATGGTTCAGAGAATATCTGGTTGAAAAAAGATTGGGTTGGTGAACTAGCCTTTTCTCCTATTATTAATAAAAAATGTGGAGTAGCTATTTTTATTCCACTGTAAATTAAATGTTGCTATAACAAAGTCAATTGAGGATGAGCTTGGCAGATTTATTCACACCGAAGTACTCATTAACGAATAGTTCTAAAACTGATTTTTTCAATTGGCTTAAAAAACGAATTTCTCTACTTCCTGCTACTAATATAATTCTGGCAGGGGACTTGAATGAGTCCTTTCTTAGTTCTTTAGACAGATCTGATTGGAAATTGAATAATCCTTGTAAGAAGTCTATTCTCCTACATAATTTTTGCAGAGATACTAACCTTAATGAGGTTTGGAGACTTTTTCAACCTGCTGAAAAAGATTTCACTTTTTTCTCATCTGCTCATTATGTAGGTACAAGAATAGATTATTTTCTAATTTCCAATAACCTGATAAATAGAACTATTGAATCAACAATAGGACATATTAATATTTCAGACCATGCACCAATTTCATTGGTGGTCTCCACTTCACCTGTTCCTAGAAACTTTGTCTCTTGGTCTTTTTCTGATTTGCTTAAAGATAATCCAGACTACATAAAGATGCTACATAGTAGATGGGATTTGTTTTTCAAGGAAAGCAAAATACACTTAAAAGATCCATCTTTGGGGGGCACATGCACGCTATGTAGAGTGCGGACATGTTTGCTGTGAGCTCCGTCCCAAGGGAGTGCCAACCTCACTGTTAAGCTAACAGACGGGCATTGAATTTTGATACAACACTACTGGACAGTTGGTAAGCAGCCGAAGATGCCATCTAAATTTAAAAAAAAGGATCAGCAGAGCCTTTCCAGCTATTTGCAGCGCTCTCAGCCAAGGCGGAGCGAGGCCCATTCTCAAGATGGTGCAGCAGCTTCTTCACCTACGCAGTTTGAAGTTTCTGGTGACTGGGCCGCGGCTGTGACTTCGCAGGAATTACAGACCCAATTGGACCATCTTTACACCAAGATCTCCAGAGTTATTTCGGACTCGGTTAACAAAGCTGTTACTACGCTACAAGCGGATATTACTGAGTTGGGCCAAAGAACGTCACATTTGGAAAACAAAATGACTGAGTCGGTGCGTCGCCATAACATTCTGGTTGACGAATTTGAGCGCTTGGCAAACGATTTTGCCATGGCACAACATCATATTGAGGATCTCGTTTAAGGAGCATGAATAACAGATATTCTCTGATCTCGCGCCCTTCACTCTCGCTAAAAGACGGGCGTTAAAGGGTCTTACCACTCAATTGAAAGAGAAAGGAATTCGCTACAAGTGGGGATTTCCATTTAAGCTGATTGTTACCCATTTGGACAAAACATTTCTCTTACACGACCCAGAAGATCTGATTCGGTTTGCAAAGAAGCTGGGCCTGGAGGGCGATTTCGACCGGTGCACTTCTACTCGAGAGGCAATGGCTTCGACTTCAAGTAACGTGGAACCAGAATGGCAAACTCCGAAGAAAGCCTGCAAGTCTGAACCTCCCTGATCTTTCTGCTATAGGCTACCAGTTGTCGTAAAAGTTATGTGAGTTTTAGTTCGAACTTTTCTGTTATACTACATTTTCTTCTCTGCGTTGAGGGGTTGCCCCCTGGATTGTGGACACTCATGGAAACTCCCATATCAGACAGTTGTCGGTGCCCAGGTTGGCTCTGGGCTGGACTGAGCAATTTTTTATCCCACTGCCCATTACCAACATCATGGTTTCTATATACTACTACTGAAGGCAAATTGTGGGTTTTGTTAGTTCTGTTTTTCTAATTTTTTCTCTTGTCTTTTTTTCTTTTTCTGGCTGTTCCTTTCTCTCTTTCTCTATCTTGGGTCCCTCGCTTATGTTTGGATGTATTGAGTGTTGTTGGTGAGATGAGTCCCCTGCAGCCGAATATTTTAGCCAGAGCGTCTCAGTTTGTAAAATGATAATGGCTTCTATTACCTTAGTTTCACACAATGTTAAAGGCTTTAACTCACCTGCCAAACGTAAAGCGGCCTTTCTCTATTATCGGAAGGTGCGGGCTGATGTTGTCGTGCTGCAGGAGACTCATTTTGCCACTGGACGAACTCCTAACTTTTTTGATAAACAGTATGCACAGGCAATTTATACTACTTTTGACTCTAAAACCAGAGGTGTTGGCATCTTTATTAGGAAAGGCTTCCCTTTAACCATTGACCATGTTATCAAGGATCGGGAGAGTCGCTATATAATATTAGTTGCTACGTTTGCTGGGAAAAAGATTTCCATGGCTAATATTTATGCATCCACCGAGTCCCCTAATCCTTTTCTGGTGGAATTTATGGGTTTACTGGAGAGGCATGCGGAGGGGCAAATTCTATTAGCAGGTGACTTTAATACAGTGATGCAGGCTTCCAAAGATAGGTCTAGCTTAACCCCATACTCTCGTGAAATTTCTAAGCAAGCGCGACGCCTCCTAGAAAAACATTTGTTACTAGATTCGTGGCGATACCTGCACCCGACCTCATTTCAATATACATATTTTTCAGCACCCCATGATTAGTTTTCCCGTATCGATTACATTTTTGCGCATTCTGATTTTGCCCCATGTTTTCGGGAGGGGGATATACAGCCGGTAGGTTGGTCCGATCATAACGTATGTTCATTGACAATCCAATTGGCACCTTCCGTGTCCCACTCTAAAGTTTGGGCATTTAATGAATCTTTACTGTTAAATTCCCAAATCACTTTGGATTTACATCATTATATCGAGGAATATTTTTTGCATAACTGCACGGCTGATGTTTCCCCTCTTATGATCTGGGCGGCGTTTAAACCGTTTTTGCGGGGCCATTTAATTCGGTTAGGATCCCAAGCTAAAAGACGTAGATTGGCCCAATGTCAACTGTTAACAGCCCAGTTGTCTCAGTGTTATAAAAACCCTTCTTGGAAAAGGTCTCCCGCTACTCTTCAGGATATACAGAAATTAAAACGTGAACTTGCAGATTTACAGCTTGCTGAGGCAGAACATTGCTTAAAATGGTCAAAGCATACATTTTATGCCTTTTATAATAAAGCCTCCACTCAGTTTGCTAGGCGGCTTCTATTAGATGATCAAGGGCCTCCAATATCCAGTGTAATTGATAGTGCTGGTAACCCAGTTGTTGATCCCACCAATATCTCGAATGTTTTTCGACAATATTATGTTAAGTTGTATAATCAGGAAGTTACCTTGGATAAAGCACAGTGTCAGGCAGATTTGGCTCCTCTGAAATTGCCATCTCTGGATTCGTCTCAACGCGAACGGTTGAATGCTCCCATATTGGAGGAGGAATTGGAAATGGCAATTAGCAGATTGAAGAACAAAAAAGCCCCAGGCCCAGGTGGATATTAAATTCTATAATTATTTCTCGAAATTGCTTATCCCCCATTTACTTGCTGCATTTAATAGTATACTCCAAGGCACCTCTCTCACTCAGGAGCTTTTAGAGGCGATTATTTCCCCTATTCCTAAACCGCATACTGATCGTCACCATTATGCTAATTATAGGCCAATTTCTATGATTAACGTTGATTTGAAGTTATTTGAAGTTATTTACCTCAATATTGGCATCCAGATTAGCTGTATATTTGCCACAGTTGATACATCCTGACCAGACTGGTTTTATCCCCATGCGCAACACAGCGGACAATATTCGGAGAATTCTTAATGTCATACAGCGGGTGAACCAAACTGGGGAACAAGTGTTAATAGTTAGTTTGGATATTCAAAAGGCTTTCGACTCCTTACAATGGTCCTATATGATTTATGTTCTACAAAATTTTGGGATTACGGGAGCATTTCTGACTGCGATACGAGGCCTATATTCCAACCCAATTGCTCGCACTAAAGTTAGAGGTCACTTATCTGACAGGTTTACAATTAGCAATGGAACCCGGCAAGGGTGTCCATTGTCGCCACTATTGTTCGCATTGTCCATGGAGCCATTGGCCCAAATGATTCGGGATGACCAAACGATTACTGGTTATTCATGGAAGGGGGCTAAGGCTTATAAAATCAGTCTTTACGTGGACGATATATTATTGACTTTAACTAAGCCATTGATTAGTTTACCCACCCTATTTGCATTGCTTACCCGGTTCTCACGTTATTCAGGCTTGACGGTTAACCCACGTAAGTCGGAAATGATGGGGGTTAATATTGCTGGGTCTATGCTCCAATTAATACAACTCAATTTTCACTTGTTGCCCAGAACGGTGGCGCTCAGGTATTTAGGCATTCAGATTCCTCCGAAATATTCCCAATTGTATCAGGTTAATTATTGTCCTCTTATGAAACGTTTATTGAGATTGTTAGAGTGTTGAAAACGCTATGCCATCTCATGGCTAGGTCGTATATGTGCTATTAAAATGTCTTGGCTCCCTAAATTGTTATACTATTTCCGTGTACTTCCCATTGCTGTTCGGACACAGGACATTGTACATTTGCAGAAACAAATTTCAGCCTACATTTGGCATTACAAAACACCCAGAATCTCCACTATAGTGTTACAACGGAAACCCAGCAATGGAGGACTTGGTATTCCGAACATTTCACTGTATTACAAGGCGGCGCAAATTGGGCAATTAGTTAAATGGTAGCTCCCTCCTTCTTTGACAGTCTGGGTTGAAATGGAGTCGATTGATTGTCATCCAGTGTCGACTGTTAATTTGCTTTGGTCTGATCACAAGGCACGAATTCAATATTCAAATTCTAATTTGATTGTTCGCCATTCTCTACAAATTTGGTAAGTTTCATTATTTGCTCAGCAAACCTGGTTCTCTTATGCAAACAATAGTGGGCAACCCTCATTTCCCCCTGGATAGCAACCTCGAGTTTTTGAAAAATGGACACAGAATCATTTGGTCACTATCGGATCCCTTTTGAGCACGACTAATATGAAATCTTTTCAGATTTTCCAGTATACTTATCATTTCACGGAGGCAGACCGATATGCTTATACCCAGGTTCGGCACTTTGTGCAGTCCACAATACAGAATATGGCTTCTAGGGATTTAACAGTATTTGAAACCATTTGTAATAATTGCCCGCTAGCCAAAGGGATGATTTCTCTACTTTATACTCAATTGCTGGAGGTTACTCTTCCTTCACAACCTGCATATTGTGCAGCATGGGAACGGGATTTGTTGATTCCATTACAAGGAGATGGCTGGCGTAAGATTTTGGCATCCACCAAAGGAGTCTCTGAAAATGTGGCGACTAAGGAGCTATCTTATAAACTTCTTACTAGATGGTACATGACCCCACAAAGGAAACACAAAATCTCTGCAGTACACTCCCCTTTGTGTTTTAGGGGTTGTCCTGACATTGGTACTTTAGTACACGTTTGGTGGGATTGCCCTATTGCACGAGCTCACTGGATTAAAGTACATTTGTTGCTACAAGAGATGTTTTCGGTTTCATTTCCATTGAACCCCTGGGAACTGTTACGTAATTCTCCACTCACGGATTTAAAAAAACGGTCCAGGCAGTTAGCTAAGCATGTTCTTTCGGCTGCTAAATGGAGTTTGGCTATTAGTTGGTTGACCCCAGCCATAACATGGCAACAGACTTTGCACAAAATACAGGCTATCTATATTATGGAACAGCTTTCAGCTCGTGTTCAGGGAACCTCGTGTAAGGGAGAATTACCTCCTGCCTCCACGCCGACGCTGCCCTGCTGTTCAAGATGGCGGCGCCCAGTCCTTCCACGAGGTTCTTCCCAGGCGCGGCACTGTGACGCCAGCGCGTTTTCGCCGGCGTCAGAATGGACGCCGGCGTTGGAACGCCTGCGCAATAACGCCAGCGCAGTGACGTCATCACATCCATCTTTTGGCGCCAAAGGAGGCCTATTTAAAGAGCCTAAAGGTCTGCAAACATTGCCCAATTATAGGTTCTACTCTGTGTGTTCCTGGGTGTGTTAGTGTATATTGATTCCTGTTCTTGATCTTGACCCATTGCCTGTTTATCGTTATTGAACTCTTGCCGCCTGAACTGACCTATTTGCCTGGACTTTGACCATTCTTTTGCCTAATCCTATTGTACCGCGAACTGTGCTGAACTTCAGCTTCCTCTTTGGTCCGCTACTCCAGTTTGAGCCTTCGGGCCCTTACATTATAATTGGGCCATGGACCCTTTGGAGGAAGCCCAGCCCGATTTCGGCAGAGCTTTTTGCGGATTGGCTGCCCGCATGGAGTCTTACGAGGCTCAGCAGTCTCATTTTGGACAGGCGCTGGAGGCCATCTTGGAGAAGCTGTCTATCCTTATGCCCGCAGCTCCTGCTCCAGTTCCTGTTGCTGCTCCAGTTCCTGCTGCGTCCGCGGTTGAACCACGTATCCCGGCACCTCCTCTCTACAGTGGAGATCCCCAAGCTTGCCGAGGATTCGTTAATCAGTGCCAGATCCAATTTGTTCTGCAACCCGCTCAATTTGGATCTGAGCGTGCCAAGGTGGGATTTGTCATCACGCGTCTGGCAGGAAAGGCACTCGAATGGGCCACTCCGCTGTGGGAGAAGGAATCTCCTTTAATTGACGACGCTAAGGCTTTCCTCCAGGAGTTCCGGACCGCCTTTGACGCTCCTGGCCGAGTTGTGTCTGCTTCATCGCGGCTATTTCAGATCAGCCAGGGGAGCCACAGTGCTTCTGAATATGCCATTGAGTTCCGTACATTAGCTGCAGAGACAAGTTGGAACAATGTCGCTTATCATGCCGCTTTTTACAACGGGCTCTCGATCCGCCTGAAAGACGATCTGGTTTCTCGTGAGCTGCCTATGCTTCTGGAAGACCTAATTGCTTTGGCCATCAAGGTGGACACTCGGCAAAGAGAGCATCAAGTGGATAAAGACCATCTCAAAAGGTTCCAACTACTCTGGCTCCTCACTTTCAAAGACCCGTGCTGCCCAACACGACTTCTCCTCCATCATCTTCTTCCTTGTCGGCTTCTCCTTCTTCTACTGCTGAAGAACCCATGCAGATAGGACGAGCCAGACTTTCCGAACAGGAAAAACAGCGGAGACGGGTAGCTGGACTCTGTCTTTATTGTGGGGGCAAATCGCATTTCGCCCATGAATGTCCCGTGAGGCCGGGAAATGCCAACGCTTAGGTAGGTTTGGGGAGACCTACCTGGGCGGGATTGATCCTTTTCCCCACAAATTTTCCCCAAATTCTTCTCATAGATTTCTTCTTCCAGTACAGATTCGATTTTCCACCAAGACCATCCACTCCCAGGCGTTCCTTGATTCTGGTGCAGCAGGGAACTTTATGGATCGAGTCTTCTCTGAACAACATGCCTTACCACTACAGCCCTTATCTGTTCCGCTTCAAGTCTTGGCCATCGATGACAAACCTTTATCTTCTGCTTTCATTTCGAAGTCCACTGTTGAGCTTTCCATCATGGGCGGCTCCCTACATTCTGAGAGACTTTCCTTTTTTATCATTGACTGTCCCTCCACACCAGTGGTTCTAGGATTGCCTTGGCTTCATCTCCACAATCCGGTTATTGACTAGGCAACCTCTCAAATCTCCCATTGGAGTTCTTTCTGCCAGCGGAACTGTATTCCTAGCAACCCTCTCCTGAAATTATCCTCAGTTACCATGGACTTCTCCTCTCTGCCCTCTGTTTATCAAGACTTCTCCGACGTCTTTTGCAAGAAGTCTGCTGAAACCCTTCCACCCCACCGACCGTACGACTGTCCTATTGAACTACTTCCTGGTACCATGCCTCCTCGTGGACGTACTTATCCACTCTCCCCTTCTGAGACCAAGGCCATGAAAAACTACATTCAGGAAAATCTCTTAAGAGGCTTCATTCGTCCTTCTTCGTCTCCAGCTGGTGCAGGATTTTTCTTCGTCCAAAAGAAAGACGGCAGTTTACGGCCATGTATCGATTACCGGGGTCTGAACAAGATTACTTGTAAGAACCGCTATCCCTTCCCCTCATCTCAGAATTATTTGATCAACTTAGGGGAGCCAGTCTCTTCACAAAGTTAGATCTACGCGGAGCTTATAACCTGATCCGCATTCGTGAGGGCGATGAATGGAAAACTGCTTTTAATACGCGTGATGGACATTATGAATACCTCGTCATGCCTTTTGGGCTTTGCAATGCACCCGCAGTTTTCCAGGAGTTCGTAAACGACATCTTTCGAGATTTACTGGGACTTTGTGTTGTTGTCTACCTGGATGATATCTTGATTTTTTCCAAGTCCTTGAAAGAACACCGGCTCCATGTACGAGAAGTTCTCTCCCGCTTAAGGAAGAATGCTCTTTTTTCTAAACTGGAGAAATGTTCATTTGAAGGACTCTTTTTCTTCTGCTCCAATTCTAAGACACCCCGATCTTCTTCTGCCATTCTTTATTGAAGTTGATGCCTCAGATGTGGGGGCAGGGGCAGTTCTTTCTCAGAGGCTTCCATCCGATGGAAAATTACACCCCTGCGCCTTCTTTTCCAAAAAATTCTCCCCTCCTGAACAGAACTACGACGTGGGGAATCGTGAACTTTTGGCGGTAAAACTAGCTCTGGAGGAATGGAGGCATTTATTAGAGGGTTCTACGGTTCCTGTAACAATTTTTACGGATCACAAGAATCTGGAGTATATTCAAACCCTTAAACGTCTGAATTCCAGACAGGCTCGGTGGGCACTATTCTTTTCCAGGTTCAACTTTGTTTTGACTTTTCGTCCTGGTTCCAGAAATAAGAAGGCCGATGCCCTGTCCAGAAGTTTTCTTCCCGAAGAGCCTAGTATTGAGGAGGCTGAACCCATTGTGCCTTCTACCAAAATTTTGGCAGCTCTTACTCCTTCCTTGGCTTCAAAATTATTATTTGCACAGTCTTCGGCACCAGTGAATACACCCTTAGGGGTAGCATTTGTTCCTCCAGAATTACGCCAGTCCATTCTCAAACAGTCTCATTGTTCCAAGCAGGCTGGCCATCCGGGGATTCGTAAGACAATGGACCTGATTTCCCGTCTTGTCTGGTGGCCTTCTCTTCGGAAGGATGTTAAAGACTTTGTCTCGTCCTTTGCAATTTATGCAGCATCTAAATCTGGTCATTCCCCTCCCAAGGGACTTCTTTTGCCTCTATCTATACCATCTCGTCCTTGGACTCATCTGGCCATGGACTTTATTGTTGACCTTCCTGTTTCCCTGGGACACACGGTCATCTGGGTGGTAGTAGACAGATTCAGTAAGATGGCTCACTTTATTCCTCTTCGCAAGTTGCCTTCTGCTCCGGAGCTCTCTAAACTCTTCATTCAACACATTTTTTGCCTTCATGGATTTCCGGCTGAGATTGTGTCCGACAGAGGGTCCCAGTTTGTTTCCAAATTTTGGAAATCTTTGTGCAAGGCGCTTCATATTTCTCTTCAATTTTCTTCTGCCTACCATCCACAGTCCAATGGTCCTGCAGAGCGTGTCAATCAAGCTCTCAAACAATTCCTATGTTGTCATGTTTCCTTATGCCAAGACGACTGGGCAGATCTCCTTCCCTGGGCCGAGTTTGCCCACAACAATGCTTTGCATGCCTCCTCTGGGAGATCTCCTTTTTTCTGCGTCTTCGGACAGCATCCTATGGCCTTTCCTCAAGACCTTCTTCTCACCAACGTCCCTGCAGCCAATGACCAAGTTTCCCACATGCCAGCTATCTGGCATGCTACAAGGTCCAATCTGGAGAAGAGCTCTATTTCGCAGAAGTTTTTTGCTGACAAGAGAAGAGGTCCTACCCCTCAGTACTCCCTGGGAGATAAAGTTTGGCTTTCCACCAGGAATATCCATCTTAAGATTCCTACTCCCAAACTTGGTCCCAGGTTCATTTGTCCTTATCCTATCATTGAGGTTATCAACCCAGTGGCAGGCCGACTTCAACTTCCTCCAGAGATGTGGATCCCCAATGTATTCCATGTATCCCTTCTCAAGTCTGCCTCTTCTTCAGAGTCATCTTCCTCTTCTCCCACTCCTGTCATTGTAGATGGTCTTCAGGAGTTTGAAGTAAGAAGAATCTTGGACTCCCGGGTTTCAACAGGTTCCCTACAGTACCTTGTGGAATGGAAGGATTTCAGTCCAGAAGAATGTTCCTGGGTGAAAGATTCAGATGTGCATGCTCCTGCACTCATCAAGAAATTCCACAAACAGTTTTCTTCGAAATCCAGAACCGCTAATTCATTTCCTTGATCAATCTAAGTCAATTAAATGAATTACCATTAATAGTAGACATCTTAAAGTATTAGCCTTTGCTGACGATTTATTATTAATTTAAAAAAATCTGATTGGAAATTGAATAATCCTTGTAAAGAGTCTATTCTCCTACATAATTTTTACAGAGATAATAACCGTAATGATGTTTGGAGACTTTTTTACCCTGCTGAAAAAGATTTCACTTTTTTCTCATCTGCTCATCATGTAGGTACAAGAATAGACCATTTCATTGGTGGTCTCCACTTCACCTGCTCCTAGAAACTTTGTCTCTTGGTCTTTTCCTGATTTGCTTAAAGATAATCCAGACTTCTTAAAGATGCTACATAGTAGATGGGATTTGTTTTTCAAGGAAAACAAAATACACTTAAAAGATCCATCTTTACTAAGGGGAACTTGGAAGGCAGTGGCTAGAGGGGAAATATCCTCTTAAGTCTCACTTCTTTAGAAAAGTTCACAAAAATTTTCTTGAATTGAGTAAAAGACAAAGTGTCTCTTACATTAGATTTAAACAGCATCCTTCATTTGAAAATGTTCAAAAATATAAGAATATCTTAGATAAACTAAAGGTTTGGATCAAATTGAGACAAAACTTTTTTACATCTTTTTCGCAGGCTAGGCTCAATGACTTGAGTAACAATGCAAATAACTTAAGATTAAATATATTCATAATCAGCTAACAAATTATCCCAATAAAATTGTAGGCATTTTCAAAGATTATTATAAGGATTTATACTCCAATCCAAATATAAATTCTAAGAAAATGGAGAATCTCTTTGAAAATTGTAAAATCCCCCAGATTTCGAAAGTTCAGTTAGAAAAGCTAAATAGTCCAATTTCCTCAGGAAGTTTCCACTATTATTAATAATCTGAAAACTGCAAAGGCAAGTGGCCCAGATGGCCTAACTCCTTCTTTTTACAAAATTATGAAGGATAAAATCTCACCTTTTCTAACATTTATTTAATGATATTTTATTCTTTGGAAAAAATCTACCTTCTAGTGAAATATCCAACCTTAGGGTCATTCTGATAAAAGACAAAGATTTATCCCTTCCTTCCTCCTATAGACCTATCTCGTTATTAAATCAGGATATCAAGATATTATCCAAGGTCCTTGCTGATAGGCTTTCTTTAATTCTTCCCTCTATAATCTCTGAGGCCCAAAATGGTTTCATTAAGGATAGATCAGGAGTAAAGAATATTAGGGCTTTGATCCATATCTTATATTTCGCCAAAAAACACAAAATCTCTAGTTCTATACTTAATATTGATGCTGAGTTAGGCGTTTGATAATATTACATGGGAACATCTATCTAAAGACATTTTTTGCCTTAAAAAAATTGGTATTACAGGCCCTTTCTTCCAATATATCAAATATTTTGGGGGGAGCTAGGTCGCCACCTTTTAAAATATTTAAAGGGACGAGAAATTTCAACTTAAAAACCCAAAGAATCAGATCAAATATTTAGGATTAATAATTCCTTATGATCTAAATAATCTATATTCTTTGAATATTACTCCAGAATGTCAGAAGATTTCTTCCATGTGTGAAAAATGGGCTAATTCTCCCCTTAATATTAAAGGACGAGCACTCTTTTTTTTTAAATCTTTGATATTTCCCAAGTTAATATATCCATTAATCAATCTTCCTTTGCTTGTAAAAAATTATGATATTAAGAAACTTGACACTGCTTTAAATAAATTTATTTGGAACGGTAAAAAAAACAAAAATTGCCCTATATAAGTTAAAAGCTCCAGTTAAATTT
This sequence comes from Xenopus laevis, assembly GCF_017654675.1. Classification (NCBI taxonomy): domain Eukaryota; kingdom Metazoa; phylum Chordata; class Amphibia; order Anura; family Pipidae; genus Xenopus; species Xenopus laevis. The sequence goes on along the minus strand of NC_054372.1, from coordinate 75,025,052 downwards.
GGAGGATTAAACCTTCCTGATTTCAGAGATTTTAATTTATCAGCCCTTACTAGATATCTTATTGAGTGGATCTCTCAAGGTAATATATTTACAAACCCCAATATAGAGATCTTTCAAGAACCCTTCTTTGATATACTATCTGTTTTACATAGCAAATGGGGAAATGTTCCTTATGACTTTAAGAGGAATCCTATCTATCGTGATTCTATTTTTGTGTGGAAACATTTATTTTCTCGACATAGCTATAGTTATACAGAAACCCCCTTCATGCCAGCTAAAATCTTACTCAAACCCTCAGATTATCAAAAGTCGGACTCCATTTTATTTTCTATTAAGAGAAACGTATTAGTCTTAGTTAAAGACATTTTTCATCCACTCACGAAATCCCTAATGTCAAAGCTTAAGGAAGAGTATAAGCTTCATGATGCTGATAGATAATATTATTTAGCTTGTCAATGTGGTCTTTCCCTGCTACATGATAACAAAAATCTGGCTTTAGCTGACCACAAACTAGCAGATGAATTGGCAGGATTTTTGGAACTCCCCTGTTCGATTTCTATTGGCTTTCTATATAAAAAATTTTGGAATATTTATGGTACAGACTCACACCCGTTATCAAAATCTTCCATAAAATGGTTTTTGAGTTTTGCAAACTCAAGTATCTCCCTTAGACTTGGTGAAATCTATCTATAATTATAATAAATTAATTCTAGCAGAGAGTTGGAGAATACAGCATTTTAAGCTTATCCATTTAGGCTATGGGAAAATGTTTTCTAAAAGTATCTCTAATACTCCTAAATCATATTGCCCTAAATGTGACGAGACTAATGTTTCACTTTTCCACTACTTATGGTCCTATCCAAAGATTAAGTTATTTTGGAGGGAAATTGCTAGATTGAAGATAAAAATGAAATTGTCTCCGGGTTTTGCTTTGTTGCATCTAGATAATAATATGCTTTCTTTAACTTCTAAGTCAAAGTTTATCTCTCATGAAAGTGAATTACTTACTACTTATTTTCTAGCTGCTTCCAGGAAAGCTTTACTTAATTTTTGGCTACAAAAGGAACCCCCCTCAATATTGGACAACATTTCTTATATGAATCAGCTTAGCTGGCAAGAAGCCTTAATAATTAAATCGAAAGGAAGTAATTCTAAAGACTCTTTTAGGCTGATCTGGTCTCCTTATTTTGAAATAACTCTTAACACTGGTGATCAAATAATGCAGTTTTTTCAATTGTAAAAAGATCTATCTGACATTCCAGATGATTAATGGACTTTTTCTTTCTTTTATTATATTTGCATCCACTGGCTTAGTTAATTTTTGTTAGTTATGGTTAATTTTCTTGTTTGGTATACTTTTTGATAATAACATACCATTGAGTCGACTGTAATGTATTTTCTTCTTCTCCATAATATTTGCTGTCTATTGATTTTATTTGTTTAATGTGAAAATCAAATAAAATATTTAAACATAAACCTACAATTAATTGATGGTCTCATTACTACAGCACCAGTGCCTGCCAAACAGCCTGTGTCTAAAATTTCACTACAAAGCAACACTTAAAGAACTTTGTACACAAAGTTAAGTTGAAACCAGATGTAAAACCAGTAAATTGAGGCGATTGCCCTACTCTATAAGGGAGACTGTCTCACAGGAACTAAAGAAACTGGTAGAGCAAGATGTGATTTAAAAATTAAAATCCTCTGAATGGGGTTCGCCAATTGTTGAACAATGAAGAAAACTGGAGGTATTCGATTGTGTGTTGATCTCCGTGAACCTAATAAAGCAGTTGTTATGGATAATCATCCCTTGCCACACATAGAGGAAATATTTTCAGAACTCCGAGGAGCAAAATTATTTTCTTCTCTGGATCTTCAGAGTGCTTATCATCAAGTATTACTGCATAAGGAAAGCAAATACCTCACTGCATTTATCACCCATGATGGTTTGTTTCGGTTCAAGAGTGTACCTTATGGACTGGCTTCAACACCGAGTTGTTTTCAAAGACTGATGTCTTCTATACTCCATGGCATACCTGGTGTAGAATGCTACTTGGATGATATAATTGTCTACGCTCAAACTATGGGTCTTCATGACAAGTACCTAAAAAATGTTCGGAAATGCATTGGTTCTGCAGGACTGAAACTGAACCTTTCCAAATGCCACTTCAGACAAACTCTGTCATTTCTGGGTCATATAATTTCACAAGATGGATTACTGCCTTGTAAGGGGGGTTAAGAGTTAATGCCCTGCCATCACCATGGCAACCAACCTTCACTGGAATAATGGATATCCACACCGATGTAAAATCACAAAATGAAGAACTTTTATTGGAAACACTCCACGATATCCACTAACATTGGTACAATCCAAACAGTCCCATGAGTGTCACTTACTCTCTTTCTTGCAGAGCAATAACTTCCTTTAGCGAACCCCTCACACGAAATCACTGGAGACACAGGAACACCCCTTTCCAAGGCGACTTACCACCTTCCTACTTCAGTCGGGCTGACACCACAGCAGTGCACCACTGACCTTTTAGGATAGGAATTTTCCACCTTCTGGTCCTACCAGTCCAGCATACGTCCTATGCCCCTCTGGCCTACTCCAGATAGGATTTTTCTTGCGCCCCTCCTTCAGGATGTTCGTGTTCCCCCTAACACTTCAGCCCTCACTGGCAAAGCCTTGGCTCCTAAGCCACTCACTCCTCGTTGGGGTCTTGGCTACCCATTCTAGTGGTCCACTCACTATCTATAGTACCTAGTACTTTACTGTAGCCCTATCACTATCTACTTTTCTTCAGAAGCATCCACTGAACACCCATGAATGTGTTTTACCCTTTATATACTATCCCTAATCAACCATCCCCTTAACATCTACTGTGCATGTGCTGTTAACATTTCTCTATCATGTGCTGTTCTCATTGCAGTGCATGTGCTGTTCCCCAGGTCACCACTTGAAACCTTCAATATTCACCTGCATGACACCACTGTCACCCTGTGGTGATTTCTACACATTACAGTCTCAACATTTTAACACTTCCAATCACTTCAACATTTGACAGCACTCACATTCACTTTACACATACAATATACAATATACACTTTTTTCATGCACACAAACTCAATCACCTTCTTACAGCCCGACCCTGACCATAGTTACATAGTTACAACCCCTCCAAATGAAAACCCAGCATCCATACGCACACCCCTCCCTACTTTCACATGAATTATATATACCCATACCTATACTAACTATAGAGTTTAGTATAGCGTTTGGTATTATGTCTGTCCAAAAAGTCATCCAAGCCATTCCTAAAGGCATTAACTGAATCAGCCATCACAACATCACCCGGCACTGCATTCCACAACCTCACTGTCCTGACTGTAAAGAACCACCTACAATGCTTAAATTAAATTTATTTTCTTCTAGTCTAAAGGGGTGGCCTCTACGGTGATACACTTTATGGGTAAAAAGGTCCCTTGCTATTTGTCTGTAATGTCCTCCAATGTACTTGTAAAGTGTAATCATGTCCCCTCGCAAGTGCCTTTTTAGACTTGAGTCCAAAACTGCACTGCATACTCCAGATGAGGCCTTACCACGGACCTATAAAGAGGCATAATTATGTTTTCATCCCTTGAGTTAATGCCCTTTTTTATGCAAGACAGAACTTTATTTGCTTTAGTAGCCACAGAATGACACTGCCCAGAATTAGACAACTTGTTATCCACAAGAAACCCTAGATCCTTCTCATTTAGGAAACTCCCAACAGACTGCCATTTAGTGTATAACTTGCTTTTATATTATTTTTGCCAAAGTGCATAACCTTGCATTTATCAACATTGAACCTAATTTTGTAGTTTGCTGCCCAGTTTCCCAACTTAGACAGATCACTCTACAAAGTGGCAGCATCCTGCATGGAACCTATAGTTCTGCACAATTTAGTATCATCTGCAACAATAGAAACAGTACTTTCAATGCCCACCTCCAGGTCATTAATAAACTAGTTGAAAAGCAAGGGACCTAGTATAGAGCCCTGCGGTACTCCACTAACAACACTGGTCCAATTAGAAAATGTTCCATTTACCACCATGTCAACGCTGTTACAAAAACACCTACTCCATCTGATTTCCAGACCTTACGAGCTTTCTTAGGTCTTACTTCATAGTATTCTAAGTTTATTCCCAACTATGCTTCAGTTGTGGAGCTACTTAGAGCACTACTACGTGGAACTTTAAGTCTGGTGTGTCAGAGTATGCTCAACATAGCTTTGAAATTGTGAAACAGCTAATTGTGAACAGTCCAGCGCTAGCTTTATTTGATCAAGCACTAGCCACTATGGTTACTACAGATGTTACAGACTATGGTGTTGGTGCAGTTCTCACACAGATCCATGCTGATCATACAGAGAAAACTGTTGCATTTGCATCCAGAACACTTACAGAGGCAGAGTGTAAGTATTCAACTGTTGAAAAAGAAACTTTAGCATGTGTTTGGGCAACAGAAAAATGGAGAACCTACCTATGGGGTAGAGAATTTATCTTATGCACTGATCATAGCCCTTTAACTACACTGCATACAAGAAAGTGACTAGGAAAAGCTGGAATGTGTATATCTAGATGGTCAGCAACACTACTTTATTTCAACTACAAAATGCAATACAAACCAGGTTTCAAAAATGTTACTGCTATTGTTTTAAATGTGACGAACTATTGTTTAACACGTTTACCTTTACCTGCAGCTTTTGATACATTGGATGAGGACATAGAAGTTGTAGCATTAACTGATTTACTATCATCTACAGTTACAGCTGCTGATTTTAAGCAAGCTTCCCTCACATGTGCAATTCAAGTAAAACTACGGGACATCTTACAAAGCAAATTACCAAATGCTTAGAAGAAACTCAGTCCTGATCTTCTTAATATCAGACAATGGACCACAGTTTGTCTCATCTGAGTTTGAATTCTTTCTGAGAGAGAGGAATATTGTGCCTCAGAAATCTTCAGTGATTACCCACAAGCAAATGGAGAAAGCCAGAAGTCTTAAAGAAGCACTACAGACAGCAAATCTTACTGGGAAATCTTAAAAAGTATTTACAACAGAGTTCCTACATAACTACAGAGCAACGTGCCATGCAACTACCCAATCATCTCCAGCTGAATTATTACATGTCAGACAAATGCACACTAAGTTACATGTTGCAGACATCAAACTTCCACAAAATACTGTGCCTACAAAATCATCTACTGCTGACATTGTGAAACATCACAATGCCAAATGTAAGGCTTATACTGACAGAAAATGTGGTGCCAGAGAATTACACTTTCAGCCTGGATCTTTAGTCAGAATTAATTAACCAGGAATACTGAAACAAGGACAATCTAAATTTACTACACCTCTTGAAGTGAGACGCCAGCGAAGACCATACACATATGAACTGTCTGATGGATGCATATGGAATGCAAGTCATCTTGCTCCTGTTATATATGACTTTGGACAAGCTCCATTTGATGAAGGACATTTTCCTACTCCTGATGTCAACTACAATAGGCCTGAAGAAAGTGAGCCTGAGAGAATCAGTAAACTACCTGCATGGACCAAGGACTTTGTGATGTGAAGAATATATAATATTGTTTTAAAATGCATACGGTTTAATTGTTGCTGTTTATTATAGTTGTCCAAATGCTATCCTACTATAGGGGGAATATGTGGTGTTTATACAAATGACCTGTAGATGTCACTGTGCTCAGGACTTATACTGTGCATACTTTCTATACAGCTTGTGGTATTAGAGTTGCTGACTGTTGTGTAATGGCTGCATGAACCTGCTAATAAAGCACAGCTATACTCTACTCATCCTCGGCTACATAACAAATATATTGAAAAATTGATATAGGTCTCATTAGACCTCTACAATATTAACTTGGGCTGGCAGCCCAACCAGACCCAAGCTATATAATTACACTTCACCTTCAGTTATGGTCAAATTTGCGCCGTTTCGCCGGAAAATTCATGAATTTTTTTGGGCAAATTTCGGGTGGTTACTATGGTAATGAACCATAGTATTTCTGTCTGTTGGTTAAGGGTGGTGCCAGTATTTAGGTTCCCTGCCTTTTTTAAAGTGTGTTTCCTGTATAACTATTAAGGCTGCATGAAGTGCTACGTATTCCTTGCAAGCCATCCTTCTTTTAACTGGTGAGTTTAAACCTTTAGCATTGTGAGAGAGTGGTTAATTTGTAGTCCGACGTGTTATGCATTGTAATATCTATTTTGTAATGGCTGATAGGAGACCCAGTGCTCACATGAGATATACATTTTCAATAACATTATTCTGTTTACATTGCTCAACCACCTGGGGAAGGGATAGGGTAGGTTTGGGGATTGGGGGAATAAGTTCAACCTAAAATACTTAAACTCTTTAACATAATAACAAAGTAAATAGTACATTGCCTGTGAAAGTTTGTTAAAAAAAAGAAAAAGTAGAATGAAATTATACCAAAAAGAGAGTGTCAGGATGACATTTAGGCAATGATTGTTTCCCATCTTTTGGTACCTGGGAAACTGTCCTCTGGGGTCAACTATGTGACCCGAGGTTACAAAGTGTCCTAAGGAGGGGGTGGAGAAGAGAAGGTAGCTTGTCACCTCTTCTCCCGGGAATTTGTTAGAATCATCCAGCTGATTTTTCCAAAGTTTTCATGCTATCTCCCATTGCTTTTGCGGAGGTGGTCTTCGGCGTTGAGGAAGTGGATCATCTGGAGGATTGTAATCCAGCCGTGCCTTGTGGCAGAATGCTTCTTGCTCTCTGGGATGTCTGAGCGTATGGGTTCTACCTCCATCATGCACTATGAGCTTAAAAGGGGAGCGTATGGGTTCTACCTCCATCATGCACTATGAGCTTAAAAGGGTATCCCCAATTCTATCGGATGTTGTGTTGCCGGAGATATGATGTAAGACCCTTTAAGGCTCGCCTTTTCGCTAGAATGGAGGGAGCTAGATCTGGGTATAGCTGTATCTTTTGGTCTTCCACTTCGATCTCGCCTGATGGTTTTACTGCTTCCATGAGGGCTACTTTTATACGGTACTTGTGCAGACGTACTATCACATTCCTAGGGGGTTCTGTCGGTTGTGGTTTAGGCCTAAGTGCTATATGCGCTCTGTCCATTTCCAAATCCTCCTCCGAACAGTCTGGGAGTAGATTTTGGAATACCTCTATCAGCAGTGGTTCGCGGTCCGTGACCGTTTCTGGAAGGCCTTTAAGTCTGATGTTGTTACGTCTGTTTCTGTTTTCAAGATCTTCTTGTTGGGATTCAAGGTTCTCCACTTTGTTAAATAAATATGAAATGTCATTGTCTACTTGATGGGAATATTCTGTAAGCTTGCTTATTTGATTCTCCACTTCTTGAAGTCTGTTGCCCAAACTTGCTATTTCAGTAGATAGTTCTTTGGTTGTGTTAGCATGTTCAGCTTTGATTGCCTTCTCTATATTATGGAATAGATGTACTAAATCTTGCTTGGAGACCTGACTTGATTCTCCTGGATCTTCTTCTTCATGTATAGGGTTATCTTGTGATTTATCTTTGTTTTGTTTAGTAAAGATATTTCTTAGGTCAGAGTCCGTACTTTTTCTAGCTTTGGGAGCCATCTTGCAATTCCAAAATATTCTATTTGTATTCCAATTATATGGTATAGCTAAATTGTAACAGTCCCAGTATGTGTTCTTGATGTTAGTGGATGTGCTTGTATTGTTCCGGGTGTAGTAGGGGTCAAGCCACCGTTTTATTAAGCCAACATATATCGTGAGATTGCTGTTGTCATGCAGACAATCTTCTACACTGTATGTTTCTCTTTTATCTGTTATGTACAGCCAGGGATTCCAGTAAGGTTGACTTGACTGTATAAAATAAATGCTTTATCAATGCTTGATAAAGGGGCTCGCCCCGAAATGTTGCACGTTCGCACCTAATAAACCAGCAAGGGGTAATCCTGCATTGAAGTTTCCTTGAGTGCCAGTGTTTTCCCTCATGCTGCTAAACAGTTGGCCTATTTCATGGTCATTCCCTATTTCTATGAGAAAAAGAGGCTTAAAAGATGGAATAATGGATTATAGTACATAAAGAAAAGAGACTAGGAGAATAGAGGTTGTTTGAGGAAAAGAAGAATAATAGTGCTGAGAGTGGGCCCCTGGTCTAAGGTTTTTTGGTGGGCCCCTGGTGTCCCAGTCCGACACTGGGTAAAGGGCTGTGTCTGTCATGAAATGGCGGGGGGCACACACTATAAATATCAGGAAATGGTTGGGGGCACACAGAATATCAGGAAATCATGGGGGCTTACTGTAAATATAAAATTGCAGGGTGCACATACTGTAAATATCATGAAATCTCAATAACGCATTCACCTACCTTCAATGCAATTCAAGAAAAGTTCACACACACATGGCCTCTCACTTTAGTAGAGCTTTAGTATTATTAAGGGGGTTGACAATATTACCCTGCAAAAAGGGGACAAGCTCTTTGTTTACTATGTCAAGCAAACACATACAATACAATAAACATAGTGGCTTGTCCCAATTTCACAAACTGGCATCTCAAAAGTGTATCAAATGTATAAAAAAAGCCCATGTGTAAAAACCTCAAGGAATTTAAGCACTTTTGAAATATGTGATTTGGATTTCCAATGAAAAATATGGTGCAACAAATGATAATTAACAGTGTCAACAGGATTTTGAACAGCAAGCAAACTGTTTTCTACTTTCTAAGAAGTAGATATAGATTTTTGGTGTCAAAAACTGAATTGTAGTGGAGTTGATGACTGAATAAGGAATGTGTAAGGCCATTGAGGACTTATACCACTTATGCTGTGCTTTCTCTTTTTCAGAAAAATCTGTCTGAAACTGATCCAAGAATAGAAGATGACAAGGTATCTCTGAATGAAAGAATTAATACTTGTAAGTAATTATAACTAAATCAACAAAATCTTTTGAAGTGCTGCAAAATTCTATAGTGGATAGCTCCTGCTGTTTTCCCCAAAATATTCTCAAACTCATATAATAAAACATAACAAAAACACTCCATACAGAAGACAAATTATTGAGGGCAACAAAACGTACCATGTGTTCTTTCTTTTATATTTTTTTTAAAAGTTCTCTTTTATTTAACAAAAAGGCAAATTGACATATCAGTACATATCAAGTAGACAAGTGTGATCAAAAATATACAGTCCACATAGTATATGCAAGCAGGTATACAAATAAAACAGTACAGTCAACAAGGACAGGGTCGAATCAAAGCAATCACTGAACATTGGGATTGGGGTATACCTCAAGCCATCTCTCCCAGATTTTCTCAAATTTTGTTGAGGAGCCACGCACTTCATAAGTGAGTTTGATAAGTTGTAAAGTACGGTTGACCAAAGCAATCCAGTACTGAACTGAGGGAAGTGCAGGCTGAAGCCAATGAAGTATGATGGATTTTTTAGCATAAAATAGCAAAGTACGATACAGAATTCTAACATGGGTTTGTGGAACCATATCATCTACGACTCCCAAAAGACAGGCTTCAGGAGAGAGGACTTGAGGCAGCTCCAGGTTATCGCTCAAACATTTAACCACTGTACACCAAAATCGAACAATCTTGGGGCAGGACCACAAAACATGTAAAAAATCTGCTGACTGGTTTTGGCACCTGGGACAGGCTGGAGATTTATCTGGGAATATATTATGCAATCTGAGGGGTGTAAAATAATAAAGGTGAAGAACTTTAAAATGTATTAATCTATCTCTGGTAGAAATAAGAAAGCTATAGCTAGAAGTAGTGGCTTCCTCCCATACATCATCATTTATCTCAGGCAGTATTGATTGCCATTTACGGCGGGCAGAGTCAAATGGAGAAGGTCCAAGGTCTTGCAAAGCTCTGTATAAGTTAGTAACCAGCTGTCTCGTATTCTCTACTCTAAGAATATCTTCAAACCGAAAAGTATGATAAGTAATTTGACCTGGACCAAACTGGGCTCTACAAGCATGCTGTAGTTGCATAAACCGGAACACATTTAAACTCATAGTAGCTACAAAATCTTGTAATTGCTGAAAAGTGGGAAATGACCAATGTTGCAACAGGTCTCCAAGGGTTTTAATTTTATGAATGGGTCAATATATAAAATCAGGCAGATGTCGAAGGTGGGGAAGATGGGAATTGCCCCACAGAGGGGTGTATGGAGTAAGCAAGGGATTTGACAAGTGCTGCAGCCTCCGTGCGGTCTGCCATGCATCATAGGGGGCCCTCAATACAGGAGGCAGAGTAGTAGAGTTCTTTAACTTCCTTTTAGGGCAGTGGCATAGGGATTCGATCGAACCCAGGATAAGGGAGTGAAATAACATATTGGGGTCTTCTGGATTAGGTACCAGCCACTCATGCACATGTGACAATTGTGCCGCTATATAGTAAAACCAAAGATTAGGGAGTCCCAGGCCCCCATTCAGGACAGTAGCTGTAAGAGACTTCCATGAGATCCTAGGGTGTTTATCCGCCCATATATATGAGATTAAAGCACTATTGACTCTGCTAAAGAATGATTTAGGTATCTTCGTGGGAGCATTCCAAAAATAATACAAAAATTTTGGTAGGAAAATCATTTTAAATAGATTAATTTTCCCCCATAAAGTCAAAGGAAGACCCTTCCAGGAGGTTGCCGTTCTGATAAAAGTACCAAGCAATGGTTGTAGATTGTCATCAATAAAGGAGGAGTCTTTGGCAGTTACAATAATTCCCAGGTATTTTATTTGATCGGACCACGCTAATTGGATAGATGGGGGTCGATGGACATCAGGGATAGGATCCACCGATAAAATGGAGGATTTATCCCAGTTGACCTTCAAGCCCGAGTATGTCCCATATTCTTGGATAAGTGAAAGGGCATTATGAAGGGAAGGACCTGGATCTGAAAGAAATAGAAAAATATCATCTGCATACAATGCAATGCGCGCTTCGCAGGTTTTGTAGTGGAGACCAGTTATATTGGTAGCCTGTCTAATCATAATGGTCAGAGGTTCAATTGCCAACGCAAACAATAAAGGAGATAGCGGGCAGCCCTGGCGGGTGCCACGATACAGTGGAAATGGTAGGGAGTTAGAGTTATTAACCCTAATCTGAGCCTCTGGATGAGCATAGAGTAACTGAATCCAAGATATGAATTTAGGACCAAAGCCAAATAATTTGAGTGTTTCCCACAGGAAGGGCCATTCTACCGTAACGAATGCCTTAGCAGAGTCAAGAGATACTATGATTCAGGAGCCAGAGTTATCATGAAGCATTTGCAGATTGGTATATAGACGTCTAAGATTAATAGAGGTGGATTTAGTGGGCATAAAGCCCGATTGATCCGGGTGAATGACCCTGATGAACCGGTTGGCCAGGATTTTTGCTAGTATCTTGGCGTCCGTGTTAATGAGTGATATTGGGTGATATGAATCACAGGATTCAGGGAATTGACTCAAGTAAAGACCGATGGACTCTTGGGATTTAGTTATTTGAGATTGGTATAGAGAGGTATAGTACTCCTGAAACGTCAAGATGATTTCATTAGGTAAGGATGTGATATCCCCATTCGTTTTTTTAATTCTAGGGATCATGGTAGTGGGCGTGGAAGTTTTAGCCATATATGCAAGTGTCTTCCCACTTTTTTCACCTTGGTCAAATAGACGCTGAGTAGCATACAATAATTTGTTTTGGGTTAAGGAGGTACGGGTGAGTTCCAGGGCTTTTTGAGCTTTACATAAATTATTATGGAAGTACTCTGAAGGTCCATCTACAAATTCTCTCTCAGCTGATTGAAGCTACCTTTCGGCCAATTGAATCTCTTGTTAGTGTGATTTCTAGCCTGCTTAATAGCAAATATTAAGGACCCACGTGCTACCGCTTTAGAAGCTTCCCAAGTTACGGCTGGAGTAGATGAATCCCCATTATTAATCCAATACTCATTATATTCCAGTACCACCTTCTCTTGGACTATCGAGTTTTTTAACCACATAGGGCTGAGGCGCCACATCTTGTCAATGGGTTGGCTATTTATATGGATGGTTAAAAGGAGTGGGGCATGGTGGAGAATGCCCTGGGAAGGTAGGAGATCTCTGTTACCCAAGGTAGGAAGTCTTGTGAAGCTAGAGCCAAGTCAATCCTAGAGAGAGATTGGTGTGTGGCTGAATGACAGGAGAATTGTCTCGTTTGTGGATGTTTCCAACGCCACACTTCAGTCAGTAACATTCCCTCTGCCCAAATCGCTAGTGGATTGAGTATTATGGGACATCCATCCAATTGGGGAACAAGGGGAGAATTGAAGTCGCCAAGTAGGCAGAATGGGGCCGGGGGAAATTCCAATACCTTCTTAAAAATTAAGTCTAGGAGATCCATAGACATAGGGGGAGGGAGGTATATATTACCCAATATAAATGGTTTAGAATTGATCTTACAGGCTTACAGTGTATTAGAATGAATCTACCATACATATCAGTTTTTATTGACAGCAATTCAAATTTTAAGTGCTTCCTTACTAAAATAGCTACCCCTCTGGCATACGTAGAGAACGTGGCATGGTAGTGATGAGCCACCCAGGCCTTTTTAAGTGCCAAAATCTTTTGCCCAGTGAGATGGGTTTCTTGCAACAATAGTAGCGAAGGAGAGTAGGATTTAAGATACTGAAATAGTTGTGCCCGCTTAAACTTAGAGTTAAGGCCCCTAACATTCCAAGAGCATATATTAACCGTAGCCATTGGACATAAACAAACATTCAGGTGCGGAGTGTACATTCAACATGCATATATCACACAATTTGCCAACAATAGCCTTTGTAATGTATAAAGAAAAATAGAAAAAATAAAAATTAACCCCAGAGACCCAACTAACCCCTTCCCACCCATGCTCATACATAAACATAGCTGAGCCTATACCCATAACTTGGCAACACCGGAGGAAAAAGTAAGTATGCAACTTTAGTGGGGTGTAGTGTTCTAGTCCCTGGATTGTACCAGCCATGATTTACGGAAAATAAGTTCCATACCCAGTATAGCAACCGCCATAGCGTCCCAGAGTAGGCCCATTGTCTAAAAAAGGAGACAATAAAAGGTGAAAAATTTGGGCTCAGGAATCCCACAGGCAGCAAACGCTGAAGGCTATGAGTAATGCCTGCTACAGCAGGAAAGTGGGAAAATATGGCCATATTCCAGGAGAGATATACTCACGACCAGCAGACATTGTAAACTGTAAACAGTGAGCCTCATGGGATCAGCATTACCACGACGTGGGGAGCAATGTCTCAGAGCATCAGGGATGTTTGTCTCTATCCACTGCATGAAGGCTTCAGGCTGGTCAAAAAATAGAGAGGAGTCACCGGTGGCGATGCAAAGCTTTGCAGGGAACATCAGAGCATACTGAACTTTATGCTCACGGAGTATGCGCTTCTTCTGAACAATTGTGGAGAAGTCTGGAAACAGTAGAATCTTGGCGTTGCCTTGCATAATATCACCCTTGGAGCGCGCCTCACGGAGCACAGCATCTCTATCCTTAAAATTAAACATTTTGAGCACAACAGCTTTGGCTGGGGCCCCTGGAGGAGGCTTGCGGACTGGGACGCGGTGGGCCCTTTCAATTGCAAACTGAGGAGAGAATATAGTAGGGCCAAGTTTATCTTTGAACCACGATTCCAGGAAAGTTTCCATATGCACGCCCTCCGTCCCCTCCGGTAGGCCAATGATCTGGAGATTAGATCTGCGCTGTCTGTTCTCCAAGTCATCAACATGTGCTATCAGTAGTTTCTGATCAGGTTGAAGTCGTTGTATTTGGTGCTGTAGAGGATGTACCCCGTCTTCCAAATCACATATATGACGTTCAGCCTCACCTGTGCGCTCGCGTAGCTTCTGCATATCATGGCGGATAAAGGAGAGATCCACTCTGATCTCTTCTATCTTAGATGTGACCTTAGCCGTGTTTTCTGTTAGTTTAGCGGATAGAGATGTTTTAGATTCGGATATCGCCAACGTCAGTGAGTGGAGAGACGGCTCCGCCGATGGCCCAGCAGAGCATTCAGCCTCTGAGGGCTCGGTCGTGGCGTGTGACGCATTTTCCAACACAGGATCCAAGGCTTAGTCGCCATCTTGAGAAACAGCTCTGGCAAAAAATTTCTGGACACTGTCCGCCTTGGGTTTCGTGGCACTTTTAGGAGGCATGGTGCAATGGCAATGCAGTAAACTTACAGTCCAGGTATTTTCAGAAGTATATGGCAGTAAATAACAGCACAGGATCTATGAAGGTACGGGAGCTCCTGCTACCCACGTCTGCTCTCGATCACATCCAAGCTCCGCCCCCACCATTTGTTCTTTCTTACCGTTAATGGTGATAGTACATGTGACATTTTGTCACTTGAAAACAGCCATGCTTTTAGATAAATGACCAAGCATAAAACATTTAATTCACATAATTCACAAATTTAATTTACCTATACAGCTTGAAAATGTGATTTTCCCAGTAGGCTGCTTTATTTGACAATATGAAATGTTTCTCTCTGTGGATACATTCTTACTTACCTAGAAAGTCATTAATAACAGAAAATTCCCTTAAAATATATTTTAATAATATTATTAATATTAGATAATAAATATTAATAAAAAAATATATATTATGTAAAATTTGTCATTTTAAGAAAGCATGATTTTTCTTACTGGAAAATAACTGTAAATTTGAGTTGGGCTTTTGGATTATAAATTATACCCCCAAAATGAACACTTAAGCAACAGATAGTTTACATCATATTAAGTGGCATATTAAAGAATCTATTAAGTGGCATATTAAACATTTTCTGCCTGTCCTAACCTGGCAACCGGAGGTAGTTCAAATGGCACTGTATTCGAGGTATAAGTGTTTGATTGCAGCTCCCACCAAACGTGTCCACCTTGCAGGACTAACACACAGGCTTGAAAATATATTCTGTGGGGAAGCGCAAACAAGAAAACTCCTGGTGCAGAATATCCAGATATGTATGTGCTCAGTAAAAAGTGCAAAAAGGTAATAAGAAACCTCTTTGGAGAGAATACCCACTCACCAGATTTAAGAGGTATATAGGCCAAACACAGTTAGTTCAAACTTCACAACCTTGGATAAAACAAAGATAGGAACACCATATAGTGAAGTGTAGCTTTTTAATTGTTGATAAAAGAGCCCCCAACTGGGGATACTCACAAGATTTGAAATTAAAACAGCAATGAACAAATGTTCTGTCCAAGTCCACAATATTAATTCCTCTACGTGTTTCATGTGGTGCACCACACTTCCTCAGGGTTGCTACCTGTCAGGGTTTGACCTGGAATGCTCAGGGTTGCCTAGGTCAAAACTGCCTGCCCGGTTATCCAAATTAGCCATTACCAATTGGCGATCAACACATCATAGCACCGCCCATGATGTCATGTTCTGCCCCCAGCACATCACGGCTCTGCTCAATCCCATTCCCGCCTCCTTCCCGGAGTCAGGGCTAAAGGTGGAAACCCTATCACAGTATGAAAACTTCTATACCCAGAAATTGTACAGAATTCTTTTCAGACATTTTTTCAGACTTCTTTCAGAGAGAAGACTAACAGCTTTCCTAAATCATTTCCTGTCATACACTACACCAACATAAAACAGTGTTGTAAAGGCACAGCTCTGGTACAGGTGTAGTTTGTTGTTAATTCTATATTGTGTGAACTTCCAAATATTGTTTTTAGCTCTAAGAATGTTTCTAGCTTTGCTGAGCCTGCTTCTGCTTCAGTGCCAACATTGCCATGTACAATACTGTCAAGGTAAGTGATTCTATCTATTAATGACAGTTCTTCACCTTATATCTTTACTGGTGCTGCTGTTTCAAAGCCTTCAGCTCTGACTTCCGGTATGGCGCAGGGGTGGAAGCACAGAGATAGAGCTACTGCCCGTTTGGGTCTAATATCGGCACATAGTAACTGTTTCCCCCCCCCCCCGAGGTGTGTCCTTACTGGACTCTGGAGTTGTGGTGAATCTGAGTGAGGAGAGGCTGATTTACTGGTTCCCTGAACCCGCATGAACTCTGCTGCGGCATTTGCATAAGTTAACTCAAGTCCCACCATTTCAGTTGCCGAGCCTGCACCAGCTTGATATTGTGTCACCACTCAAAGGGCACTTACTATCTCGGGCTGTTGCATCTGTGTGCTAGCGGTTCTCTTTTCCAAGAGGTCTGTTACATTCTGGGTGCTTTTTTTGGCGTGGAGCTTTTTTTTGGCAGTTTTCAATTGAATAAAGGTGAAAAGCTCTGGATTAGCTGCTGAGATACTGAGGCAATAACTGTTCATTGATTTAAAGATGCTGGCTCAACTTATCCATTGGTTTTGGGATATTGATTAGTTCTACTTTACCTTTATTTCAGTGGCATTTGTCACATAGACATCTGAGTTTAACTGAGACAACTTAGTTAAAATCTGTCTGGCAACTGTTAAGAGAGATCTGAAAGAAAGTGCTTAATAGCTACCTACTCCTTAGTGGAAAGGAAAAGGAGACGAAAAATAAAAAGAGGAAGGGATACAAAAGTAAAAATATAAAACTATAAAATAAAAAAATAACAACAAAAATATCAACAACATAGACAAACCAAAAAAAGGGTAAAGAAAACTAATCTCACGTTATTAAACAGTCCCATTGGAATTGTTGTTTAATATTCCTGGAAACATCTTCTCTTTCCTTTACTATGTATTTTAAAGCTAATGGTAAAATGCATGAAAAGGCTAACAGGAAAAATAGAAAGCAACTGGATTCGGATACTAATAGTATTTCTTTCTCACAAATCTGCTCCTCTCGGATCATCCTTATCTGATGACTACTCTCTTATTGTGGCTGAAGTAGCCAGACTCATTAATCCAGTCATTGAAACTACAATTGGTAAATCTACGGATTAAAATTTCTAACATCTCAGAGAAACTTTTTACACATGATAAACGATTTGGGGAGATCAAGGATGCAGTATCTCAAATCCAAGAAGAAACACTTGATTCTTTATCCAGGATTGACTCTTGAAACTTGATGATTTGGAAAATAGATCTAGGAGAAACAATCTTAGATTCATAAACATACCTGAATCTTATCAAAATATTATACAGGTTTTCTAAAACAATTCCCCTCAAACTAGGCCTCCCTTAAGAGTGTCAAAGCTTTAAAATAGGGAAACTCCACAGAATTTGTCCCCCCTAAAGGGTTCCAACCAAGAGCTGTGATTGTAAAATATCTGGACTAGTCTGACAAGAACATAATATTTCAAGCCTACAAAAAATTAAATGCATTTGATGTGAGAATTCTCCAAAACTTGCAAATCTCTGGCTAATCTACATATAATTTTTTTCTTGTTGTATCCTGCTAAACTAAAAAAAAATCTCATCTAAAACAAATTCTTTATCCATTGTTTCCTGGAATGCTAATGGATTAAATCACTTTTCTAAGTAGTAGTATACTTAAAAGTTTAAAAAAAACAGAAACATGACATAGCATTCCTATAAGAGATCCACCTTAAAGGGATACTGCCATGGGAAAAAAAATTTTTTTCAAAATGAATCAGTTAATATTGCTGCTCCAGCAGAATTCTGCACTGAAATCCATTTCTCAAAAGAGCAAACAGATTTTTTTATATTCAATTTTGAAATCTGACATGGGGCTAGACATATTGTCAATTTCCCAGCTGCCCCAAGTCATGTGACTTGTGCTCTGATAAACTTCAATCACTCTTTACTGCTGTACTGCAAGTTAGAGTGATATCACCCCCCTCCCTTTTCCCCCCCCAGCAGCCAAACAAAAGAACAATGGGAAGGTAACCAGATAACAGCTCCCTAACACAAGATAACAGCTGCCTGGTAGATCTAAGAACAACACTCAATAGTAAAAACCCATGTCCCACTGAGACACATTCAGTTACATTGAGAAGGAAAAACAGCAGCCTGCCAGAAAGCATTTGTCTCCTGAAGTGCAGGCACACGTCACATGACTTGGGGCAGCTGGGAAATTGACAATATGTCTAGACCCATGTCAGATTTTAAAATTAAATATAAAAAAATCAGTTTGCTCTTTTGAGAAATGGATTTCAGTGCAGAATTCTGCTGGAACAGCCCTATTAACTGATTCATTTTGAAAAAATTTTTTTCCCCATGACAGTATCCCTTTAATGGTTCTGCGAATGCTTGGTTAAAAAAAGACTGGGTAAGTGAGCTAGCCTTCTCCCCTACTAATAAAAAAATTTGTAGCTACACTATTTTATTCCATGTCAAGATGAATGTTGCTATAACTAAATTGACCAAAGATGAGTTTGGATTTATTTAAACAGAAGTACTCATTAATGATTTTGTATGGCATTTGTGTTCAGCCTATGCTCCAAATAGTTCTAAAAATGACAATTTTACTTGGCTTAAAAAACAAATTTCTTTGCTTCCCGCTAATAGTATCATTTTGGCAGATGACTTGAATGAGTCCTTTCTTAGTTCTTTAGATACTGTAGATCCGATTGGAAATTAAATAATCCCTGTAAGAAATCTAATCTCCTACATCATTTTTGTAGAGACACAAACCTTGATGTTTGAAGCTTTTTCATCCTGCTTTGGAGGCTTTTTCCAACAATCTGATAAATAGAACTATTGAAGCAAATATAGGAAACACAGATATCTCTGACCATGCTCCAATTTCACTTTTGGTCACCTGCCCCAAGAAATTATGTCTCATGGACTTTTCCTGATTCGCTTAGAGAAAACCCTGACTTCATTAAGATGCCACATAGCAGATGGCATCTGTTTTTAGATGAAAACAAAAAACACTCACATGACCCTTTCTTAATGTGGGAAACTTGGAAGGCAGTGGCTAGGGGGGAGATATCTTAATTTAAAACCCACTTCTTTAAAAAAAGTTCACAAACATTTTCTCAAGTTACGTAAAAGACAGCATGTCCTATATCTTCGATTTAAACTCCATCCCCCCCTTAATGTCCCCCCAGCAGTGTTTTTTCTGTCCCGATTCCTGGTAGGAAATGTGAGGGACTGAAAGTCTGAAGATCCAGACTCTGAGGAGTCTGAAGGCTGTATGGGTGACCACCTCAGGGTGGGTGTCTCAGGGGGATATAGGAGTTTTTTATCCCTTAGGCTTACCGAGTGCCGTATTGCAGCCCTTGTATCCCTGTGCAGATAGAGGTGGCGAGTATTCTGGAGTGGTGTTCTCAGTTCCCAAGCAGCTGTCCTCCCAGTGCAGTGCACTCGGGTGTTGACGCGCAATAATGACGTCATCACTAGCTGACTGGTGTCCGGTAGCAGACAGTACCGGAGGCATTGGGAAAACCGGAGGGTGAGTAAGAAGGGAGTTTTTATCCCTGTTGGGGTGTGGTAATTGCTCAGTCTGCAGGCTATATATCCCTAATAAGCGCACACACATTGCTGCTGGTTCCTGTACTCCAGGCTGCAGGTTTTTTTCGTAAGGCTGCAAAGGTACTTATAGTAGCCTTATTATTCAGTCATGTCTTCTCATATATGTGTGCTGCAAATATTATACATTTACACTTCTCCTCTCCCCTTTGTTGATTCTAGATGTCTGATTCTGTTAGAATTTCGGGGAAAAGGAAGAAGAAGACAAAGCATAATAACTGCTCACAGTGTGAACAGCCCTTGCCTGATAATTATAATCACTCTTAAGTGTGGAGCATGTCGGCATGAAATTACAATGTCTGAAATTAAATCGACAACACCTTCAAATTCCAGATTATCCCCAGAACGCAGACAATTGTTGGACACTGATTCAGAATCCACTACCTCAGAAAGGGTTGGCTTCTTCCTCATCTTCAAATTCTCAAAAGAAAGATGGGTTGGGGAGCTCACCTAGGAGTCTACATAGTCCAGGGGAGATGTTCCTCATGGGAGAATAATCATTCTTCAAACTTCAGAGAGCTCAAGGCTCTCAGACTAGCTCTGAAGAAATTCAGCAAACATGTGAAGACACAACATGTTCTAATTCACTCGGACAACATGGTGACAGTGTCCTATATCATCAAAAAGGGAGGGACCAGGAGTTCCTTGTTGATGAAAGAGTGCAGGAAAATTATGGTCTGGGCGGAATGGAATCTTCAGTCCATCAGAGCAGTCCACATAAAAGGGATAAACAACACTCTGGCAGATTCCCTCAGCAGATTATCCATAAAACAGGGTGAATGGGAACTCAACGATCAAGTTTTTCAGGCGTTGATAAAGAGGTGGGGAGTTCCCGAGATAGATCTAATGGCATCGAGGTCGAACAGGAAACTTCATCTGTTCTGCTCATTGACAAAGACAGACGATCCAACGTATGTGGATGCAATGTCAATTCCTTGGGACTTCAATCTAGCCTACATATTTCCTCCTCTGCCTATGATTCAGAGAGTCCTTCTGAAGATCAAACAGGAGAAGTCATCAGTGATTATGATTGCCCCCTACTGGCCAAGGAGGGCTTGGTTTTCGGGTCTCCTGTTTCTATCCAAGGGGGATTATTGGAAGTTTCCAATGCAGGAAAATCTTCTTTTTCAAGCACGGATAAGTCATCCAGATCCGTCCAGATTGAATCTGACAGCTTGGAGGTTGAGAGGGAATTGCTGACTCTTCAGGGCCTGTCCCAAGAGGTGGTAGATACTCTGATTTTATCCAGAAAACCATCTACAACTAAAGTGTATAGGAGAGTCTGTACAATTTCTTCCTCTTGGTGCTCCAAGAAGGAAATTGTGGCAAAAAGCTGTCCAATATCAGGAATTCTGCAGTTCCTTCAGGAAGGTTTTTCTAAAGGGTTAAAACCTAACACACTAAAGGTTCATATTTCAGCTTTATCGTATTTCATGTCAAAAAGTGTTGCAGTAGAATCATTAGTAAAAAGGTTCCTAAAGGCTGTGTCTAGGATTAGACCAAAGATTCGTTCTCTCATGCCTCCTTGGGATTTAAACTTAGTTTTATCTCTCTTATGTGAAGATCCTTTTGAACCTTTACAGCAAGCATCACTGGAACATTTGTCTTGGAAGACAGCTTTCCTCATAGCAATAACATCAGCAAGGAGAATTGGGGAATTACAAGCATTAGCAGTAATCCCTCCCTATACTGCTTTTTTTCTGGACAAAGTAGTAATGAGAACTCTGCCATTTTTTTCTCCAAAAGTTCCTACTGCCGCAAACATAAATTCCCAGATAGTATTACCAGCATTCTGTCAGTTTCCGGAAAATTCAAAAGAAAAGAAACTCAATGCCTTGGATGTTCATAGATGTTTGTCAGAATACATCAATAAGACAAAAGGCTTTAGATCCACGGATCATTTGTTTGTTTTGTTTACGGAAAAGAGGAAAGGAGAAAAAGCCGCTAAATCTACTATTGCTTCTTGGATAAAGAATACAATATCTTTGGCTTACTCATCTTCAGGGAAAGAACCTCCAACTCAATTAAGGGCTCATTCCACCAGAGCCATTTCAACTTCTTGGGCAGAGAAATCATGTCGATATTAATGAAATATGCAGAGCAGCATCTTGGAGCAATGTTCACACATTTGTCAAGCACTACAAATTAGACATCACAGCTTCTCAAGATGCAGCCTTCGGCAGCAGAATTCTAGAAGCAGCTCTTCATAATTATATAGTCCCCCCCCCTGTATAGCTTGCTAAATCCCATAGGTATGTGCTGCCTGGAGGACGGAAAGAAAACTGAAAATTTGTCTTACCTGAAATTTTCCTTCTCTTGAATCCGTAAGGCAGCACAATTATTCCCACCCTATTAAAATTATTGCATCAATTGTGTGTTGTATTTTTT
Source organism: Xenopus laevis (assembly GCF_017654675.1). Taxonomy (NCBI): domain Eukaryota; kingdom Metazoa; phylum Chordata; class Amphibia; order Anura; family Pipidae; genus Xenopus; species Xenopus laevis. The sequence continues at coordinate 75,003,231 of NC_054372.1, read as the reverse complement.
TTATTATTCCTCCTAGTTGGTTAATCTTGAAAATAAACACTGCTGGGGGGGGCATTAAAGGGGGTGTATTATAGGATCGTTAATTGGATGTTGATTTCTGTCCTGCCAGGGGATTGGTCCAGAGCTTACCCATAGGTATGTGCTGCCTTACGGACTCAAGAAAAGGAAAATTTCAGGTAAGACAAATTTTCAGTATTTTAGATGAACTTAAAATCAGGATCAAGGTTGGACAAAACATTTTACATCTTACTCACAGGCTAAACCTAACAATTTCAGTAACAAAGCCAATAACTTGCTTTTTAATGTTACTAAGGCAGAAAACTGGCTAAGTTTATCAATATTAAAGATACTCATAACCAGATAACAAATGATCCCAATAAAATTGTAGACATTTTTAAAAATTATTATAAAGAAATATTGACTGAGAAAATGAAAGCATTTTTTGAAAGCTGTAAAATTTCTTAAGAAGTATTAAAAAAAGGAAAATCGAAATAGTCCGATTTCCACAGATGAAGTATCCAATATTATTAGTTATTTGAAAACTTCAAAGGCAGGTGGTCCTGATGGCCTAACTCCATCTTTTTACAAAATCTTGCCTTTTTTGACAAATTTATTTAATGATATCTTATTTTTTGGAAACAGTTTACCCTATAGGGAATTCTCGAATCAAAGAGTCATCCCAAAAAAGACGATGACTTATCCCTCCCCCACTCCTATAGTCCAATTTCTTTATTAAATCAAGATATTAACATACTGTCGAAGGCCCTTGCTGATAGCCTCTCATCAATTCTTCCCTCTGTAATCTTTGAGGCCCAAAATGGCTTTATTAAAAATAGATCAAAGGTCAAAAATATTAGGGCTTTGATTCATATTTTATTTTTTGCCAGAAATACAACATTCCTAGCTCCATATTTAACATTGATGCTGAGAAGGCATTTGATAATATTACATGGAAACATCTATTTGTTTGCCTTTAAAAATTTGGTATCATGGGCCCATTTTACCAAAATATCGAATGTCTTATAAAAGTCCAAAAACAAAAATAATCTTGGGGGAGCTCACCTTCTGAAATATTTAAGGGTACGAGGCAAGGTTGTCGCTTATCGATCCTTTTAATTAATATTGCACTAGAACCGTTAATTCGTTTCCTTGATTCATCTAAATTGATTAAGGGAATCACCATCAATGATAGACAACTCAAGGTAGTGATGGGTGAATAAATGTGCCATAGTTAAATTCGTGGCTAATTTTTCACAAAATCGTGTCAAAAATTCCCCTCGTGGCTCGTTTCGCAGCTCGTCTAATTTTTCGTTGCACGACGCGAAGCATGACGCAGAGAGCGCGTAAAAAAAAAAAGGACACGCGACAAACGGAACGTCATCCACAGCAGCCAATTAGATGTGAGCTACCCCACTGTCTATATATAAGGAGCTGCAGAGGCGGCCATTACTTGGCATTTTTGGTAGAGGTAGAGAGAGCAGGATAGTGAGAGATTTGTGTGTGATTTAGCTAGTGGAGTTTGTGTGGACTTGGGCCCAGACACCCAGGATCTTTTTGATGATCAGGCAGGAATGGGGGGGGGCATTCATGTCTGATGAGGAGGAGGTCATGTCACAGCCCATATCAGTAGGGGATATTGGGCAGGTTCCCCTTATGGCAGGGCAGCAGGTTGCTGGTGTAGGGTCAGACACCAGCATGCTGGATGTGGGTATTGATGCCATGTATGAGGCAGGGTCTGGTCTGGGGAGGACGATGACAGGGACAGACCCTGGGAGCCGGCTCCAGAGGATAACAGCAGCAGTTCAGGGGGAGAACTGTTTGTTGTTGATGAGGATGAAGAGCCGGCTCCACCAACCACTGCTGGGGGGGCAGGCAACAGGGCAACTGTACCTCGGTCCAAAGCCTATGGGCGTATGGGTGGGGACCATCCCCAACCCTCCATAGCAGGCAAGGCAGTGGCCCGCACTTCAGCAGTGTGGGCATTTTTCACGTGCCAGCCAGAGGACCAGATGGTAGCAGTGTGCCAGCTCTGCCGGCAGAAGGTTCGAAAGGGGGCAGGCATGGTCACATATGGGAACGTCAGCTTTAAGTTCCCATATGAAACGTCATTACAGGATGACGTGGGAGAAGCACCAAAGTGGCAGGGCACCGGGGGGCAGTGGTGCTTCCTGTCCAGCTCCTCCCATTCCTCAGGGAAGAGGTGCTAGCACCCCAGACCCTGCAACAAGGGAAGAGGATTATGGGGCTCACAGTCGGAGGCAGCCACTGTGTAGCTCAACCTCTTCTGCAGCCTCCTCCTCCTCCTCAATGCAGCCCCTGCCCCGCCAGGTTTCCCTCCCCCAGTTCCTCACCCGCAAGACGCCTCTCTCCACCAGCCACCCCCAAGTGCAGTGGCTTAATGGCTGCCTGGCAAAACTTCTGGCAGTGCAGCTGTTGCCCTATCAGATAGTCGAAGCAACCCCCTTCCGACAGCTGATGGCTTGCGCTGCCCCTAACTGGCGGATCCCCAGCCGCCATTATTTTGCCAGGAAGGCCATACCTGCTCTCCACCAGCAGGTGGAGGAGAATGTGTCCCTGTCGCTGGATCATGCTGTCGGCGGCAGGGTGCACTGCACCACTGACACATGGACCAGCAAGCACTGGCAGGGGAGGTACATAACCTACACTGCACATTAGGTCACCCTGATGAGTGCTGGGGAGGGTGCAAGCTGGGGTGTTCCCCTCAGGCTACAGATGCCTTCCCGTGGGGTACAGGGCAAACCCCACATGCCCACTTCCTCCTCCTCCACTATGGATGAGCCACCCCTGAAGCGTCCCCGCTGCTACGCTTCAGTGCAACACAGGCGAAGTCAGGCTGTGCTGCAACTCATCTCCCTGGGTGAGATGAGTCATACTGCACCTGAGCCCATGGCTGCCTTCCAGACTCAGGTGCAGCGGTGGTTCACTCCCCGCCAGCTCCAAGCAGGTAGCATTGTTTGTGACAGCGGTCGCAACCTGCTGGCCGCCATCTACCTAGGCCACCTGACCCACGTGCCTTGCTTTGCACATGTCCTCAACCTTGTGGTGCAGCGCTTCCTCAAGAGCTACCAAGGGTTGGGTGACGTGCTGGAGAAGGTACGTAGGGTATGCGCCCCTTTTTCGCAGGTCCCCCACGGCCAGCGTGTCTTTGGCACAGATGCAGCGCTAGCATAATCTGCCACCCCACCGGCTCATCTGTGACCTGCCTATGCACTGGAATTCCACCCTGCACATGGTGGAGTACCTCATAGAGCAGCGCTGGGCGGTCAGCAATTACCTGCTGGAGCACAGTGCCAGGGGTACTCAGGGGGCAGATTTAGGGTACTTCAGTGCAGAGCAGTGGCAGCAAATGAGGCAGCTCTGCCAAGTACTTGCCCCCTTGAGCAGACCACACGCTTTGTTAGCAGGGACAATGCGTGTCTTAGTGATGTGATACCCCTGGTGTTCCTCCTCAATCGCACGTTGGATGAGCTGCTAGAGGAGGGTGCCGTGCCTGAGGAGGAGAGTAGGCTCCGTAGGCAGGCAGAGGGGGCTGGGAGGCAGGATGAGGAGGAAATGGTGCCCGATGAGCAGGATGAGGGAGAGGAGGACTGGGTGCTTGCGCAGCATGGGGAGCAGGGCACTTGCCACCCAACCACCCCAGCTATTGTCCGTGGCTGGGTGTCAGGGAGCCGGGAGCTCCCTCCAGGGAGGTAGTCAGGATCAAGGAGGAAGCCCTCTTGAGGGGGCAAGGTCGTGGTATCCAAAGGGTTGAGCAAAATACAAGGTCAAAGTCCAGGCAAGAGTTCAATGGCAGGCAGATCAGGATCAAATAACAAGAGTCCAGGCAAGGGGTCAAAACCAAGGCAGGACCAGGAATCAGGATAGCAGGATAACAGAAACCCAGGTTCAAGGTAGCAGAACCTATTCTTGGGCGCCCTTCTGGTGTCCTGGGCGCCCTTTTATAGTTGAATTTGGCGCCATAGTGACGTCACTGGCGTCCTTACGCCGGCGTGCTCGCGCCGGCGTGTTTGCGCATGCGTGTTTGCGCATGCGTGTTTGCGCATGCGCGTTTGCGCATGCGTCGTGGCGCTGGCGTCCCAGCGCCCACGTGGGCCGACTGGGCGCCGCCATCTTGGATTCTTCGCCGCCAGGAGCGGACGTGTCCCTTCATGCTCCCGGCGGCCTTGACAGTACCCCCCACTCACGGGGTGCCTCAGGACCACCAGGACTTGGCTTCTGGGGAAACTTGGAATGGAAATCCCTAACCAGACGAGGAGCATGAACATCAGAGTGTCCTTCCCAGGAGCATTCTTCAGGGCCAAAGCCCTTCCACTTGATGAGATATTGAAGAGAGCCCCTGGAGATTCTGGAGTCAAGGATCCTTTCCACCTCATATTCTTGTTGACCATCCACAGAGATAGTAGGAGGGTGAGACTGGTCCATAGAAAAGCGGTTGGAAGTAGCGGGTTTCACCAAGGAGACATGAAACACGTTGGGAATTCGCATCTCAGGGGGAAGCTGAAGTCTGACAGCCACAAGATTGATCACTTCTGAGATGGAGAATGGACCCACAAACTTTGGACCCAATTTAGGAGATGGTACCTTCAATCGAATGTTCCTGGAAGACAACCAGACTTTATCACCAACCTTGTAGGGAGGAGAGGGTCTACGTCTTCGATCAGCGAAGGTCTTGTGCACAAGAGCACTTTTCTCCAAATTAGACTTGGTTGCAGCCCAAATAGCGGACATATGGGCCGCATGGTCATCAGCGGCTGGGACATCAGACAAAACAAAGTCTTGCGGAAAGGCTTGAGGATGTTGGCCATACACAGACATGAATGGAGATCTTCCAGTGGATGAATGACAGGCGTTGTTATGGGCAAATTCCGCCCACGGGAGAAGGTCAGACCAATCATCTTGGCATAAGGAGACATGATTCCTCAGGAATTGTTCTAAGGCTTGATTTACCCGTTCAGCTGCCCCATTAGTTTGGGGGTGATAGGCAGAAGAGAACTGTAGAGCAATACCCAAATCCTTGCATAAGGAACGCCAAAACTTAGCTGTGAACTGGGAACCTCTGTCAGAGACTATCTCCGCTGGGAATCCATGCAGACGGAAAATGAATTGAATGAACAATTGAGACAATTCCACCGCAGATGGGAGCTTCCGTAACGGGATGAAGTGGGCCATCTTGCTAAAGCGATCAATGACAACCCAGATGACAGTGTTCCCACTGGAGGGAGGAAGTTCGACTATGAAGTCCATTGCCAAATGAGTCCATGGACGAGAGGGGACAGGCAATGGTTGTAGTAACCCGCTAGGGCGAGAATGGCTAGGCTTGGAAGTGGCACAAACAGTACAAGCAGCAACAAAGTCTTTGACATCTTTACGAATAGTCGGCCACCAGACTAGACGCCGTAATAGTTCAAGAGTTTTAGCAGGACCAGGATGTCCAGCTTGCTTGGAGCTATGAGTCTGTTGCAGGATAGGCAGACAAAGTTCAGGAGGTACAAATGCCATTCCGATGGGGGTATCAGGAGGGGCAGAAGATTGACCGGCCAGGATTTGATCAGCAAATTGAGGGTACAAAGAAGTGATGATCTTGACAGGAGGGATAATTGACTCTTGTCTTTCAGGAGAACGATCCACCGGAGTGAAACTTTCGGGACAGAGCATCAGCTTTCCGATTCTTGGAGCCTGGGCGATAAGTCAAGACAAAGTTAAATCGAGAGAAGAAGAGAGCCCACCTTGCTTGTCTGGGATTCAGCCTCTTGAGAGATTGAATGAACTCAAGATTCTTATGATCTGTGTATATTGTGACTGGAATCAAGGAACCTTCAAGGAGGTGACGCCACTCTTCTAAGGCAAGCTTGACGGCCAAGAGTTCTCGATTCCCTACGTCATAATTTTGTTCGGCAGAAGAGAACTTCTTAGAGAAATACGCACATGGGTGCAACTTTCCATCAGAGGAATGTCTTTGGGACAGGATAGCTCCAGCTCCAACTTCAGAAGCATCCACCTCGATGAAGAAAGGTGACTCCGGATCAGGATGGCGGAGAACCGAAGCAGAAGTGAAGGCATCCTTCAAGGATTGAAAAGCTTCAATAGCAGGTGGGGGCCATGAGCTGGGTTTACCCCCTTTTCGGATGAGGGCCAGGATAGGTGCAATACGGGAAGAGAACCCCTTAATGAATTGCCGGTAGTAATTGGCAAAACCAATGAATCTCTGGATTGCCTTGGTGCTCAGCGGTAGAGGCCACTCTTGGATAGCAGACACTTTCACAGGATCCATCTCGAAACCCTCTGGGGAGATGATATAGCCCAGAAAAGGAATCTTGGACACTTCAAACACGCATTTCTCCAACTTGGCAAAGAGGGAGTTCTTCCTCAAACGAGAGAGTACTTCCTTCACCTGGGAGCGATGGCTTGCAAGGTCCTTGGAGAAAATCAGGATGTCATCAAGGTACACGACCACAAACTTTCCCAAGAGATCCCGGAAAATGTCATTCACAAATTCTTGGAAGACAGCGGGGGCATTGCAGAGACCAAAGGGCATCACGAGGTATTCATAGTGCCCATCACGAGTGTTGAATGCTGTCTTCCATTCGTCACCCTCACGGATGCGGACAAGATTATACGCCCCACGGAGATCCAACTTAGTAAAGATTTTAGCCCCCTTCAGTTGGTCGAAAAGTTCTGCAATCAGAGGCAATGGATACCGGTTCTTAACTGTGATTTTATTAAGTCCCCGGTAGTCAATACAAGGACGTAGGCCTCCATCCTTCTTCTCTACGAAGAAGAATCCAGCCCCTGCAGGAGAAGTAGAAGGGCGAATAAACCCCCGCTGGAGATTTTCTTGGATATATTCCTTCATGGCAGCGGTCTCGCCTGGGGAGAGAGGATAAGTGCGACCTCTAGGAGGCATGGTTCCAGGCAGGAGATCAACCGGACAATCGTAGAGACGATGAGGAGGGAGAAATTCTGCAGACTTTTTACAGAAGACATCAGAGAATTCCTTGTAAAAGGAGGGAAGCGTCTTCAAATCAGATGTAGAAATATTCACCCTCTGGATGGGTTCAGCAGGAAGGCAGTGCTGTTGGCAGTATTGACTCCAACGGGAAACCTGCCCCGAGGACCAATCAATGATAGGGTTATGCAGGCGTAACCAGGGAAGCCCCAAGACGACTGGAACAGAAGGACAGGAAATAATCAGGAACGATAACTTTTCTTTATGTAAAGTCCCAACCTGCACAGGCAATTCCCCAGTCGTCATAGAGATAAACTCGGATTCAAGGGGTCGGTCATCAATAGCGGTTACTCGAAGTGGAGGAGTCAAAGGAAACAAGGGAACATTCATATGCTTGGCAAAGAGAGCGTCCATGAAATTTCCGGCAGCTCCAGAGTCAATAAAAGCTGAGCCAACAATGGTCTTAGAGGACAGAGGGATCTGTAAAGGCAGAAGAACCCTGTGAGAGTTTTCTTGTGACTTCGGAGTAATACCCCCTACATGAGTCTTTCCAAGGTTACCTTGAAGAGGGGAACTCTGAGGCTTAACTGGACAGGAGTTGGCAAAATGAGATTGACCCCCACAGTAGAGACAAAGTCCAGCCGTACGTCTCCGGAGTTTCTCCTGATCAGAGAGACGAGCTCTTCCGACTTGCATAGGTTCCTCCAGAGGAATAACAGAAGGCTGCTGGGGGGTAGGAGGTAATAGGGGTCTTTGAAAGCGAGGAGCCAGCATGGGTTGAAACTTCTTGACTCGGTCCCTATCAGCTTAATGTTCTCTCTGACGGGTGTCCACCTTGACAGATAAAGCAATGAGGTCTTCAACCTGCGTGGGTAATTCACGGGAGACCAGGTCATCTTTGAGGCGAAGAGAGAGACCATTGTAGAAGGCAATATGATAGGCATCATTGTTCCAACGAGTCTCAGCAGCGAGAGTACGGAATTCAATGGCATATTCCGCTACACTACGATTCCCTTGGTGGATCTGGAACAGACGAGAAGCAGCGGTCGCCACTCGACCGGGGGCATCGAACACAGTCCGGAATTCTTTCAGGAAGGCTTTAGCATCATCAATTAGAAGAGACTCCTTCTCCCAGTGTGGAGATGCCCATTCAAGCGCTTTCCCCGCCAGACGGGTGATCACGAAACCAACCTTTGCTCGCTCAGAGTTAAATTCTGCAGGTTGTAGGGCGAACCGAATCTGGCACTGATTCACAAAACCACAACAGGCTTGAGGGTCGCCACTGTAGAGAGGCGGTGCAGGAATACGTGGACAAGAAGTGGAGGACTGTGTAGCCATATCGGCAACAACTAGCGTGGGCGTTGTCGGCGTTGGAGTAGTCGGCGTCAGCATAGATAATTTTTCTAGAATTGTCTCCAGCGTGTGTCCAACATAATTTTGCCGAGCTTCGTACGCCTCCATGCGAGTATGCAGACCTCGAAAGGCCCTGCCGAAATCTGGCTTAGCTTCCTCAGTGGGATCCATGGCCCAAGAATAATGTCAGGGAGCCGGGAGCTCCCTCCAGGGAGGTAGTCAGGATCAAGGAGGAAGCCCTCTTGAGGGTGCAAGGTCGTGGTATCCAAAGGGTTGAGAAAAATACAAGGTCAAAGTCCAGGCAAGAGTTCAATGGCAGGCAGATCAGGATCAAATAACAAGAGTCCAGGCAAGGGGTCAAAACCAAGGCAGGAGCAGGAATCAGGATAGCAGGATAACAGAAACCCAGGTTCAAGGTAGCAGAACCTATTCTTGGGCGCCCTTCTGGTGTCCTGGGCGCCCTTTTATAGTTGAATTTGGCGCCATAGTGACGTCACTGGCGTCCTTACGCCGGCGTGCTTGCGCCGGCGTGTTTGCGCATGCGTGTTTGCGCATGCGTCGGCGTTGCGGCGCTGGCGTCCCAGCGCCCACGTGGGCCGACTGGGCGCCGCCATCTTGGATTCTTCGCCGCCGGGAGCGGACGTGTCCCTTCATGCTCCCGGCGGCCTTGACAGTGGGAAGGTAAAGAGCAGGGGCAGGTTGAGCCAGATGACCTGCTGCATCTGGATGGCTGCAAGAAGAGGTTGGTCGGGGGCACCTCTTTTACATGGCTGCCCATATGCAGACTTGCCTCCAAAGCGCTCCCCGGGTTTGTTCCATAAAAGACTGGGAGGATTATTGGGTGGCCACTTTGCTTGACCCACAGTACAAGGGAAAGGTGGGGGAGTTCCTTGTACCCAGCCAGAGAGAGAGAGGAGGGTGGGTCAATTGAGGAGGGCTCTGTGCTCAAAACTAGTGGAGGCCTTCCCCCAGTCTGACACTTCTTAGGCCTCCACTACTCCACACACCCAGCAGAGACGGGGGCCTAGCAGCAGCAGAAGCGGCAGCAAGGGCAGAAATCTCATGGATGTGTGGAAGAGCTTTTTTGAGCCTCAACGTCCAGCAGCAGGCCCAGTCAGCACCCAAAGCCACCACCAGCAGCGGGTGGAGCATATGGTGGCTGACTACATGGGGTCAGTCAGCGTGCAGGATGCCATTCACCCTGATGATTACCCCATGCATTATTGGGTATCAAGGCTCGACCAGTGGCCAGAACTGGCCCAGAACTGGCCCAGTACGCTCTAGAGGTGCTGGCTTGTCCCCCTGCCAGTATCCTGTCAGAGCGTGTCTTCAGTGCCGCAGGTGGGGTGGTCACTGAGAAGTGGACACGGCTATCCTCTGGCATCGTGGATAAGCTGATATTTATCACAATGAATGAGGCATGGATAAGCGGGGCTATTCAAGTACCCATTGCAGACAGAAGACAAGCCTCCTCTCCTCCTCTTCTTCACAGATGTAGCCTCCTCTCTCCATTGCTGCCCATACTCTCCTCCTCAGTAGTATTGCCCATTCCCCATCTGTCTGCACCTGCTGCCCTTGCTGCTGCAGCCTGCTACTAGCCCTAGTAGTACTGCTGCATACCTCCCAACTGTCCCTTTTTCGGAGGGACAGTCCCTCTTTTGACAGCTCAACCCGCAGTCCCTCATTTGTACTGGATTTGTCCCTCTTTTCTCTGCACTGAACAGCCAGAAAAAGAAACAAAGTTTCTCACTTAATTGGCTTTTAGCAGAGAGCCCAGAACAGCTAACAGGTGCAAATAAGATACTTTGTAACAATTTTGAGACACAAAAACACAGTTTAGATAAGGAGAAATATTTTCAAACTTTCATAACCTGCCAAATTTTGTAAAACAAACATGATAATTAGGGGTTGGAGAGAGACGCAGCAACAGCTTCAACAGCTTCCTTGTCGCAGCACCAGCAGCTCACATGTTCCAGCTCCGCCCACGCACTTCCTGCTGCAGTGACTCAGCGATCCACAACCCTACAGCACTGAAAAGGACTCCTCTTCATCTAGAGTTGGTAAGTGCCCCTTTTTTTACTTATTTACAGGTATTTACAGGCATTTACAGGCATTTACCTATACACAGTACACATACTAGTAAAAGTAGTTTTTTTGGGTTTTTTTTATTTTCTGATTTTTTCACACTTTTGCACATATTTACACACTCACATACATATATGCACATATTTATACACTTTTTAGAGCTGTACATCCATGCATACACAAACACACACTTATAGGGGGTTTTTTTTACTTTTTTTTTTTTTTTAGTTCTTCATTTTCTAAGTTTCCCTTATGTTATTTCCCTAAAAAACTTTCACAGTGTGACTACTGGATCAAGCATTCTGACCTCTAACCACGCTGTCGGATCAGTTATTTTGTTATTTCGTTGATTTTCCTAATTGTATTTGATTTTTTGTGATATTTATTGAAGTTTTATGCTTGCATTGTTTTCCTTATGTCATTTTTTCGCATCATTTACACTTTGATAATTTGGGGTAGAAACACATTTTTAGCAATTCTGTGTTCGTCAGGGGGTCTTACGGCAGATTGTATACAGTCAGTCGAATTGACAGCCAAAAAATTCTTATGCATTATTTTTATTCGGCACAAGGTGTACTTTCCAAAAATATATGGTTTTGGGGGGTCTTTGTACTGTTAGGGGGTCTTACGGCACATTATATGCAGTCAGAGTGCTATGTTCACAGAAGGCGAATTGACAGCCGAGAAAATTCTTATGCACTGTTTTTATTTGGGGTCCGCACGTGCCCGCCTTCTTTGGTATATCTATGCATATTGGGCATCAAATTGGACAGTAGACCCGTGGCGTCAATATTTATGGTGGTTTCCATTTGTATGTAAGAAATTTGGTGAGATAAGTGCAACCAACTGCAATATTTGTAGGCGATTTTTAGAAATGTCATAAAAAACGCTGCCTTTAGCGTTGCTTTGCAGTATGTAAGTTTGGAGTAGAAAGACAGTTGTAGCAAATTTTTATTTGGCAGAATGTGTACTTTCCAAAAATATATGGTTTTGGGTTTTGTTTGTACTGTTAGGGGGTCTTACAGCACATTATATGCAGTCATGGCGCTATGTTCACAGAAGGCGAATTGACAGCTGAGAAAATTCTTATGCACTATTTTCATTTGGGGTCCACACATGCCCACCTGCTTTAGTATATCTATGCATATTGGGCATCAAACTGTTCAGTAGACTCTTGACATCAATATTTAGGGTGTTTTCCATTTGTATGTAAGAAATTGGGTGAGATAAGTGCGACCAACTGCAATATTTCTAGGAGATTTTCAGAAATATCATAAAACCCGCTACCTTTAGCGTTGCTTTGCAGTATGTAAGTTTGGAGTAGAAAGACAGTTTTAGCAAATTTTTATTCGGCAGAATGTGTACTTTCCAAAAATATATGGTTTTCTGGGGTGAACGTAGTTTTTTGTACCTTTGCCTGTCGCAAAATGCTGTATATGTGCTGATTATGCAGTATCTGGAATTACAGAACTTGTATGGGGTGTCTTCTTTCTGGGGCCACTATACGCCACATACTTAGGGGTACCTATGCATATTGGGTATCAAACTGTTCAGTGGACCCCAGACTTTCATGTTTAGGGAGTTTTATCTTGGTATATAATGATATGTAGGAGATACAATGCTTTAGAGTTGGAGTATTGAGGAGATTTTTGTATATGTCATAAAAATTGTGAAGTATAGGAAAGCTTTGCGGCTTGGTACTTTGGAATAGAAAATCGTGCATACCCATTTTAGATTTGTCAGAATGTGTACTTTCCAAAAATGATATGGTTTTCTGGGGTGAACATAAATTTTTGTACTTTTGCCCCTTGAAAAATGCTGTAAATGTGCTGATTTTGCAGTATTTGGAATTACAGAACTGTCTTCGTTCTATGGCCCCTATACGCCATATACTTATGTGTACCTATGCATTTTGGGCATCAAACTGTTCAGCGGACCCCTGGCTTTCATATTTAGGGTGTTTTATCTTGGTATATAATGATATGTGGGAGATATGATGCTTCAGAGTTGCAATATTGAGATGATTTTCTGTAATGTCATAGAAATTGCGAAATGTAGGAAAGCTTTGCGGCTTGGTACTTTGGAGTAGACAGATGTGCATACCCATATTAGATTCGTCAGAATGTGTACTTTCCAAAAACATATGGTTTTCTGGGGTGAACATACATTTTTGTACTTTTGCCTCTTGAAAAATGCTGTAAATGTGCTGATTTTGCAGTATTTGGAATATTATTTAAATTACAGGTGATTGCTCACCAAAAAGAATTACACCTGAAAGGAGATGTAATGTAAAGCCTGAGTGATATAGCTTTGGCTACAATTTTATAGTCTGCGCTGAGCAATGAGACCGGTCGCCAATTCTTAATAAGGCGGAGATCCCCCTTCTTAGGTAGCAGTGATAACACTGCTCGACGACATGAAAGTGGCATCTCACCGGTCTTGAGGGCCTCATTTAGAACCCTATGGAAATCATGTCCCAGAGTATCCCAGAAGAACTGGAAGAACTCTACAGTCAATCCATCCAGCCCTGGAGATTTATTATGGGGCATTAAGTGGAGTGCTTGAGAGAGTTCATTCAGAGTGATTGGTTTTTCCAACCTCTCTCTTTTCTACCCTCGCTGACCACTGGAAGCCCATTCCATAACTCCCTGCAGGCATCCGGAGAGATGGGATCCGGAGAAAAAAGGTTCTGATAGAAGGACCGGGCTCTGTCCCGGATAGCCTCTGAATCTTCAAGGGGGTGCCATCCTCTGCAAGAAGGCATGTGATTTGTTTTTGGTTCCCCTTCTTCTTCTCCAGAGCATAGAAGAAACGTGAGCCACGATCCACATCACAGAGTAACTGCATGCGGCTTCGCACATAAGCACCATGAGCCTGTCGCTGTTCCATGTTATGCAGAGTCTCTTTCTTTTCTACATATTCACACTGTATGGCTTGGTCTTCAGAGCCTGACAGCCTTTGCTCAAGATCAAGCACCTCCCTATTCAGAGCCTCAATCTCTGCATTTTTCTGTCTGCTCAAACATTTTGTATACTCTTGACACAAGAGCTATAGGTGAACCTTGCCTACATCCCACCATTGACTCAGTGTGACAAATTCATCCTGATAACCCTTCCAGTCTATCCACATTTCGCAGACTGCCTTTGCAAACCCTTCATCCTTTAATAAGCTGTTGTTAAAGTGCCAATAGGCTGCTTTGGGCAGAGATGGTGCAACTGCCACTATCAAAGAAGCACAATTGTGGTCCGAGAAAGGTGCCAAGCTAATATTACTGGACCGAACTCGTGACATAATATGGCTTGAAATATAAAGCCTATCAATCCGGGACTGAGACACATGGCCATCCCTCACCCTAACATAGGTGAAAGCATCTGTTTCTGGGTGTTGTTCTCTCCAGATGTCTACCAAGGAGAAATGGGCAATGAGTTCCCGCAAAGCTGACTCAGATGAATCCCTTTTCTGGGGAATATTTCGAATTTCAAAAAAATACTTTCTCTCTGGTCCAGTAGTTGGGGCATACAAGTTTATCAGATTGTATGTTCCACTAGACTCCCGGAACCTGAGATGTAACAGACGGCCTGGGATGACAAAATTAACACTCAGTACCTTTGGCTGGAAGGATTCTGAGAACAAGGTCACCACCCCACATGACGTCCATGTGAGGTGATTAAAAAAGACTCTGCCCTTCCATTTCAGACCCTCCTTGGCGTAGAAAGGAGAGTACCTGAAACATTCTAAAAGGCTCCCGACAGCCATTTGTATTGAGTGCTTATACTTAGAGCCATTATTGTGTGTTAGTAAATGCTTTAGCCCTCACAGAGGTCTGTGAGTCAAACACTTTTTGTGGAACTTAACACTACGGAGATATTCTGCTGTTCCATAGTTTTTGGCCTCTTTTATGACCTTGATGTATTGTCTCACAGAACTGATCACCAAAGTCAAATCATGCCACTTCTCTAGAGCCATATGTAGCTTCTTCTCCAATTTAACACCAAGGGTGCTCTCAAGAAACATCTTGAGTCCCTCAGCTGGGATGAGAAGGATTTGTCACAACTGTGTCAACCTCCTCTTCGATGTCCCCCTCATCCATGAACTCTTCTTGGCTAAGGGATTGATAATTCCCCCTCTCCACTGGAGCTTTGATAATATCTACACAAGCACCTGCTATCTGGAGACCCTGCAATGGCTCAGATAATACTTTTATTTTACTTGAAACACCTTTGGAGGTGTTTGGCTCAGGGGTAGCAGATGGAATTGGCTCCTTATCAACAGGAGCTTTAGAGGCTCGATGGGCAACCTCTGCCCTTTCCACTGCCTCCTGTGCCTCCTGAATGGCAATAACATTGGGATCAGTGGAAGAGAATGGAGGAGAGATCTTAACATGCACAGTAGACCTTACCGTGTCTGTCTGGCTATCCTCCATATTTACAACTCCGGCCTCATTATCCTCCCTCACAGCATTGTTTGCAGGGTCCTGTATGGGGGTTGTCCCAATATTCTCCATTTCTTGGAGTGAAATACCCTGAGGCACTAAACACTGAGGCTGGTTGTAGTTCCCAAAGCTCAACACCTCAGGAACACTTACGGCCCACTCTGCAGGGGTTTCATTAGCTGTCCCTTTATACTCCAGGGGAAGATCCCCTGTTGGAGACAGATGCATCACCCCTGACTCTGTGGGGAGACCCATAATCCCCTGTTCAAATGTTTCCAGACCATTTATCTCCTCTTCCCCAACTGAGTCTATAGGTGCATGGTCTGGCACCAGTTGATAGCATCCAACAGTTGGACCAGACAATATCACCACATGAGGAGCAGATGTTTTGCTGCCCTTTTTGCCCTTGGATGGGGGTGCTCCATCATTGACCACTGAAACCCATTCCTCAGGTATCATGCTGTTGGATTAAAATTTCCTCTTCTTTTTCTTGTCATTTGAAGAGGAAATGCTACTCTCTGCTTCCAACATGACATGTGTTACAACCATCGGCACCCCCACACCCTTAGGATTGCTCATAACAGGGTTAAGTTGGTTTTTGGCAAAAACAACTGCAGCACTTGGGGATGCATTGACATTCCTCCCCCCTTCTCTTTTGCTGAAATTGAAATGTAGACTGCATTCTTAGATAACTTGAGTGAAGAAGGAGGAGTTTTGGAGGTTTCAGAGGGGGTTGTGTAACAACCACCTTAAGGTTCTTTACTGAAGGGGATTTCTCCTTTGAGGAGCCTGCAGCAATAGCTGTAGCAGGGTATGATGTTGCATTATAGGTACTTGGGGCAGGAACAGGGACTGTGGTCTTAATATGCCCTTTGGGGCAACTCTGGCGAGTGTGCCCCAGGTTCTTGCAAAGGAAGCACCTCACTTCTTCTGTGCAGTAAAAATTAATTGCACCTGCCTTTTAAAAGAGAGGATCTACTCTCCTTGCAACCCAAGGGAAGTTTAGAAATAGTTGACTTTATTTCACCGAGGGCTTGCAGGTGGGGTGGCAATAAATGGTCTTGCAGGAAGGGGGGCATATTAGATAAGACTATCTTTATGCCTAATCCTTCTAGGGGTTCTACAGGGATATAACTACCCCCTACTGTAATGCCTCTCTGCACTAGAGTATGCACTGCAGTTAGTGTACGGGCAAATATTATGGCTTTCCCATACATTTTACTTGCTGCCACTATTACAGAGGGGCCCACTACTTCAGCTGCAGCTTTTATGTAAGCCTCTATACAATGAGCTCCTGACATTAGACATCTAACCCCATGCTTCCTTGTAAGCTGCTCTACCCCAGCAGTGACTTGGCTTGGGTTGTTGCCAGTAGCTACTGCCTGTGCAAAACTTTTAGCAGGGGTCACATTGGCTGCAGCAGCAGAAACAGAAGCAGTGGAGCTTTTTGACAAAGGCTGTGACTGGTGCTTTTTAGCATAGCTACAGCCAGGTTTTTCAGCTCCTTTTCCTTTAGGAGCCTGAGGTATTTTTTTATAATTTTGTTTTTTATTCCCTCCCATTATTTTACAAAACAATCCACAAAAAAGTAAGGTTAATTCTATTAATCAACAAAAGTAAATGCAACAATGAGAAGCTTTAGCAGGGAGAGGGTTAATGTGAGCAGGTGCCTGGGAGTTGCACTGCTACTAGAAAATGTTTTATTTTCTTAATCCTTCTCCCTTTAGCTTTCTCTCCTTACAAAACAAGGATAAAAATAAAAGCACACACACAATCTGTGCAAATAGTGATACATTTCAGCTGAAACTAAATACAAAAAACAATTGAAACTGACACCAGGTGTTGGGGAGGGGTAGGGGATCTGTCAGTGAGTTTGTAGCCCACAGGAAGTGAAGGGAACTGGGCTAGCAATCACTCACCTTCTGGGTCAAAATAAAATTTGATTTTAAATAAAGTAAATCAACTGAAAACTCCCCAAAATTCACACACCAATCAGCTAACACCTTCACACACCAAATGAGAACAAAAAATCCTGCCTTAGACAGGGATTTCTCTGCTTAATTTGAAATCAAACAGAGAGCTTTCTTTTTTGTGGCTTCTGCAGTATTTGGAATTCCAGAACTGTTAACTCGTATGGGGTGTCTTAGTTCTGGGGCCCTTATACGCCTCATATTTAGGTGTACCTATGCATATTGGGCATCAAACTGTTCAGCGGACCCTGGGCCTTCATATTTGGGGTGTTGTATCTTGGTATACAATGATATGTGGGAGATACAATGCTGTAGACGGGTCACTTTGAGGTAATTTTTCAAAAATTGAACACATTTTTATAAAAACTGCTAACTTTAGGAAAGAATTGCAACTTGGTAGTTTGGAGTACAAATATATATTTACCCATTTTGAATTCAGTAGAATCTGTTCTTTCCAATAAGGGGTAGTTTTTTAGGGTAAACATAATGTTTGGCCTTGAAATCAGATGTATGCAGTTTTGTGGAGCGGTGTTTTGGAAATTTGGTAGTTTACTGCTTCAGAGTTTTTGATCTATCGAAGTGAGAAATCTCCATAAAACTATATATATTTGGTATTGGCTCATTCGGGAGACACAGAACTTTCCAAATCTGCCATGTTCTCATGCATAAAATAAATTATGCTTCTGATATATGCGTTTGTATCATGTGAAACTGTTTTTTTTTTTTATACACTTAGAAGCCCATATCTTTTTACAGGACTGGAATGACAACTAAATTCTAGCATATTTTGAATGCTTAGGTTGTCCTGAAAAAACCAATATCTTGTTTTCAGGGGTAAACTAAAAGACCCCCCCAGGAAAGTCCCCTAAAGTGAAAGAGCAAAAAATGTTCAAAAACAGTCTGGCAATAGAAGTTCCAACTTGGCCAAATTGGCTGGCAGTGAAAAGGTTAAACTCTACAAGTAATACAAGTTGTGTTTTATTATACTTGTATTGAAGGTTTGCATTATGTGAAACGTGAAACTAAAAAAATATAATGGATTTTAGGGACACTCGATTCAATAGCAGATTCATCAAATTATTTGCTGCATGCTTGTCTAATTTCTTCTGGATTGGGTCTGCCAAGGCTCCTAAAAATTATGTGGCTTCTAATAATGCCACATTTTCAGGTTAATTATTTATGGTTTGGGGTTTACCTCTTCTTCAAAGTCTAATTTTTATTCTAATAATGTTAATTCTCAGAGTGCCTAATTAGCAAATATAGTGTGACTTAATATTAAAATTTATTTAAAAAATCAATGTATTTGAGTGTTACAGTAGTCAATTCATCAATTTTGGCACCTTTGCGTCGAAATTCTGCGACGTTGCGGCAGACTCTGCGTGCGTGAGCGTGCGTGCGCGTCATATGTGCGTCAAAAATAAAACATTTTCTTAACACAACAGCATATACATAAACTTGCATTGCTATGACCATACAAATAAATGTACATGTTTGTCGGGTAAGGAATATTTAGTAGGACATACACCGGTAGTCAATGGGAGGAAACTTAAGGGAAACTAGTGTTATTGGAAGGTTGGCTTTAGGGAGCTACCACTGGGTTGACATCCAGCCAGGGTCCCAAACCTTCTCAAACTTTTGGGGGCACCGTCTGGTTAGGTAGGTTAGTTTGATAACTGGCAACGTACTATTTATTAGTCTGACCCATTGCTGAACCTGTGGAGAGAGGGGCTCATCCATTTCATTGCCATGTGTTTTTTGGCATAGAAGTATATAATTTTTAGTAGGGTTCCAGTCTTATTCAGTAGGACCATGTCCTCTGTTTCTCCCAGCAAGCATACCTCTGGGGCAAGAATGCCAGGTAATAGGACTTGTTCATTAATGTTTTTCACTACTTCTGTCCAGTACTTATATACCTTTGGACATGCCCACAGCAAGTGAAAGAACCCTGAGTCTGGAGAGTTACATTTGGGGCATGATGCGGTAGGGTTCCTGCTCATTGCTTTTAGCCTTAACGGCATGATATATGTCTTGTGAATTATTCTGTACTGCATCATCTTATCTTTGGTGGAGATTAGGTAGTCATATAGTCCCTCAGTTGCCTCTGCCCACATCACATCATTCAAATGGGGCATGTCCATAGTCCATTTGCTTCTTGCTCTGTCAAAGGGTTTCCCCAGACTAGGAATAAGGGACTTGTTTATTACAGAAATTATCTTACTTGGGTCAGGGTCCCATAATCTCCTTTGTAGGATGAGGTAGTTGTGTTAGGTGTCAGGGAACCAAACTGGGAGGTGAATGCATGGCGTATTTGGAGGTATCGGAATAATTGTATATTGGGTTGATTTAAGCATGCTCTTAGTTGGGCCAAGGTAGGAAAGGTGCCTTCCAGCAGTAGGTCATTCAAATGGCGGACTCCCACTTTGGGCCAGTAATGAAAATCAGGTATTTGTATAAAATTTGGAAAATTAGAATCTGTCCAAAGTGGTGCATTTGGCGAAGGTTGGGGGTTTGACTTGGATACTGTTCTAATGGCAAGCGCCCATATTTTCTGAGGAGTCAACAATATGGGTGGCAGTTCAGGGGTATCTCTGGTTTTCATATAGGGCGCGTTTCTTAATGCTTTTTGGGAGCCCGCCATAGTGACATGCAGTGCCGAGAGTGGGTTCTCAGGGTCCGGCTTGAACCAATTGTGTATGTACATTAACTGTGTAGCATAGTAGTAGTATTTTAGGTGTGGAAGTGCTGAACCACCACAGTCGAGAGGGGCCATTAGCGTCTGTCTGCTAACTCTGGGAGCTTTGTGGGCCCATAAAAAAGGAAACATTATATCGTCTATACGTTGAAATAGTTGTGGGGGAAGCCAGGTTGGGGCATGTTGCATAACATACATATTCTTGGGAGCCCGCCATAGTGGCATGCAGTGCCGAGAGTGGGTTCTCATGATCCGGCTTGAACCAATTGTGTATGTACATTAACTGTGTAGCATAGTAGTAGTATTTTAGGTGTGGAAGTGCTTAACCACCACAGTCGAGAGGGGCCATTAGCATCTGTCTGCTAACTCTAGGAGCTTTGTGGGCCCATAAAAAAAGGAAACAGTATATCGTCTATATGTTGAAATAGTTGTGGGGGAAGCCAGGTTGGGGCATGTTGCATAACATACATAAATTTAGGCAGAGTTATAATTTTGAACAGGTTTATTCTGCCCCAAACAGTGAGTGGAAGTTTCTCCCATTGACTTGCTCTGGACTTAAAAGTTAGCAACACTGGTTCAACATTTTCATATATATATTCGTTTGCTTTACGAGTTATAACTATTCCTAAATATTTGAACCTTGTGACCCATTTGAGTCCTTGTATAACACCTACTGGCCAAGGCGTTTCAAGGGAAAAGAGAATGGATTTCTCTTTGTTCATTGTGAACCCGTTGAACCTGCTCAGCTGACCTGCTAGGTGTAATGCACTATGAAGATAGCTGTTGGAGTCTGCTAGGAATAAGAGCACGTCATCAACATATAAGGCAATTTTTTCCTCCACCCTTCCTGTTTTAAGTCCTATCAACCTGGGGCATTGCCTGATCAATATGGCTAATAGCTCTATTGCCAGGGCAAATAGCAGTGGGGACAAGGGGCAGCCTTGCCTGGTCCCTCGGGACAGGGGAAATTCCCTGGATAGGGTTCTATTAATTTGTATGCATGCAGTTGGCGACCTGTATAGTAATTGAATCCATGATATAAAATTGGGTCCTATGCCAAAGTTTTCTAGCACTTTCCACAAGTATGTCCATTCAACAGAATCAAATGCTTTAGTAGCATCTAGTGAAGCAATCGCTCTGGTACCAGCATTTGCGTGGTCAATTTGTAGGTGGGAAAATATTCTTCTCAGGTTAATTTCTGTACTCTTGTTGGGCATAAAGCCCGTTTGGTCAGGGTGTATTATCGAAAGTAATTACTTTGTTCAGTCTTTGGGCCAGGATTTTTGCTAATATTTTGACATCTGTATTAATTAAGGATATGGGCCGATAGGATTCATACGCTTCAGGGTCTTTCTCCTCCTTAAGTATGAGTATTATGGTGGCGGAATAAAAGGAAAGTGTAAGAGAGACTGACTCTTTTGCTCCCAGCAATGTGGCATGCAGTTTGGGTGCTAATTCTACGCTAAGAAGGTGATACCATGCTGCTGGCAGACCATCTGGTCCAGGGGTTTTTCCAGGTTCTAGGTTCCCAATGGCTGTCACTACCTCTCCCAAAGTTATGGGCCCATCTAAGTAAGAGACTTCAACCTGGGATAATTTGGGGAACTCCATGCCCTGTAGGAATTGTTCTAGTTCTGCATGTGAGTAGGATACCCTTGTAGTATAGAGGTCTTTATAGTATGCGGCAAAGATTTTAGCAATTCTTTCCACATCAAGTATACAGTTACCCTGCGCATCTCTAATTCTAGCAATCATTGCAGAGGGATTTCCAACTTAGCCAAGTAGGTCAGGGTTTTCCCATTTTAGTTAGAGAGTTATGGCTTACCGCATCTCCCTCTTTACAACAGTTTTCCTCTGCCTGCGTCACTTTTTTTGCAGCTTCAGTGACCTCCTGTTTGGCAGCTATTCGTGCTCTCACAATTGCCGATATCAAGGTGCCGAGGGCAACTGCCTTAGAGGCTTCCCATATTACACTACTATGAACCGTGTCTTTGTTTGTCTCCCAGTACTTCACGTACTCAGTACGAGAAGTTTCCTCCACCTCAGCATTGTTAAGCCAGAGCGGAGATAATCTCCATTGGAAATATTGAGGCTGGGGCTTTGTGCAAACTTTTAATAACAGTGGAGTATGGTCTGACAGGGCTCTTGGGAGTTATGCAACTTCTTGAACCCATTGGATAAAGTCTGGGGAGCCCAGTGCCATGTCTATATGGGATAACGCTCCTTTGCCTGGCGTATGACAGGAGAACAGCCTTTCATTAGGGTATTTATGCCTCCATATATCTAATAACCCTAGAGCTGATAGCCACTGGTTAAGGGAAGAAGATTGTGATACAGGAGAGCCTATCATTGTGGGATCCAATACTGTATGGAAGTCACCCATTAAACATAGTAGGCACGGTAAGTAGGATGAAAGTTTGACAAATATGAGTTCTAATATCTCAGCTTTAAAAGGGGGAGGAATATATATATTAACCAGAACCATTATAGTTCAACCCCCACACATTCCATGACGTCAGTGTTACTTCACCCATTACATATGATGTGATATGTGTAAGATGTGTGTCCCATAGTGGACGGTTGCCGTATCTCTGTCCCGGTAGTTTAGGAATCTCATAATAAATGGTCTCGGGTTGGACCCAGGAGGTAAAGGTCTTGTGGGGATGCGGTGTGCCTGCTCGATCACTAGTAGTTGTGAGAAATTTTCCACCCCAGGGTCTCTCGCAGCCAATATTTCAGGAGCCGTCCTTTCCACCTTTTCAGGCAGGCCCACCAGTCGCAGGTTGTTGCAGCGGTTTCTATTCTCAAGGTCTTCTGCCCAGCCAGTAAGTGCTTTCCCTTGTTCCCACAGCTATGTCATCTCCTCTGGTATAGGCCGTACTGTGTCCTCTACGGCAGAAACTCTGCATTCCGCCTCAGTGGTTTGTTCCTGGAGATTTTGAAGGTCGTGGCGTAACAGTGACAAGTCAACTTTTATAGTCTCCAGTTGAGCTGTAGTTGAAGTATGCATCCCGTTAATAGCAGCAAGGAGTTCTGCGTTTGACGGTTCAGGTGTTAGAGCATTGGAAGCAGTGGAGTCTGAGGCTGGAGAGGGCAGGCCATCCTCCGCAACCCTGTCAGTGTCATGAGAGGCATGGAGATATCGGTCCATTCTGTTTTCAGATTTAGATCTGGCCCCATGTTTGCCCATCTTGCAGTTGGGAGCACAGCGTAGTTGCCTGATGGAGGCAGGAACTAATGTTGCCTTGAAATATATTCAGGAGGCTGAGCTGAGTGTGAAGCACCAGAAGAAGCTGTTGTTCAGATCACCATCTTGGTCAATTTCCCCAACTATATACACATATGTTTAGGTGTAGCTCACATGCAGCAGACAGTCCTTCCACTATCAGAGCTTTGGCTTATGGAGGCTCAGGAGACTGATGTCAGGAGCACAATTGCTGCTACCAGTTTTTTGCAATCTGCAGCAGATCTTATTATAGGCTATACTGGTGTAGGGATGCCTAGTATCTGGGCCGGTATTGGAACCGTGAGTGCTGGATTCCCAAATAGTTCTGTTTGGTCTAGGAACTTTAGGGCTGGACAGGTGTGTATTGCCTTTGCTCTACCCTTGCATATTTGTGCCCATTTCCTGCTGTCTGAAATATGGAATCAGGTCTTGTAGGGTGTGCAAAGAGTAAGAGTGAGAAGATGCCCCCAGGGTTCACTCTCCAATTGCACCCCTTATATAAGCTCCTCCAGCCATGTGGGTAGTCTCTAAGTGTCAGGGCAGAGGAGCGGAGATACTCAAGCCCACAGCTTCAGTTACGGCCCAGTTTGGTTCTGGCAAGGATGGGGTTGAATTGGAGCAAAACCCCTACAGCACCTTGGTGTGCGTCCTTACAGTGTGCACCCTGTGTTTGAGTGAGCAGTAATCACTGTCTCTTGCTCGGTTGGGGTATGCTGGGCTGCCACGTGGAAACACTAACTCTGATGCTAGGGCTTTGTGAGGCTGGAGATCTGGGCAGAAGGCACCCCCGGGGACCCTGAGTCACTCACCCTACGTTGTGACTCTCAGTCCTTGCTCCCTGTGCTGTAGCATGGTTCCACCGCCTTTCTCGGGAGAGCCGAGTTTCCAGTCAGCCGTGATCCGGGCTTTGGGCCGATGCGAGCCCCTGCCTTGTGCATCTCAGTAGGCTGCACTTGGCTTCCACGTCCAGAGGACTCGTTTTTGTGTAGTGAGTGTTGCGGGGCATTTACCTGCTCTGTCTGGAGGGGCTCTAGCCGCTGGTTATCTGTGCAGCAGAGGATTAACTGTGGTTAGAGTAAAGGCCCCGTAACAGCCTAAAAAACAGGTCCGCCGTGGTTCCCAGTTAGCCACGCCCCTGAAGGTAGAGTTATTTAAAAAGAAAAATCTTATAATGATTTGTTATTTTACAGCAAAAATTTATTTAAGTGAATACTGTAATTAGGATTGGAACAGATGACTTTGACTGACTGTCATAATTGCAGACAAGTTAGATAACAAGTAAATGAGCTGTCAAATGGAGATTATTTAAACAGATTATAATAGATTTATTTAAACGGAGTACATGGGCAGGGCCGGAACAAGGGGTAGGCAGAAGAGGCACCTGACTAGGGCGCAAAGATGTGTGGGTGCTGGGCAGGTACCTACTAAAACGTTTTCTGCCTACCCGATAGTTCAGGCAGCTTCCTTCCCTGCGCTCTCTCCCATTCTCGCTCCTCCCCTCTTGCACTTCCCCCTCCGTCACTACCTCCCGTGCCCTTCCCCTTGGTAACTTGCCTGGTTATTGCGCGAATGTGCTCTTGTGCATGCGCACAATTGCGCTCTGGCAGCATGGCCCGGCCCTGTACATGGGTTTCCCTTCTTAACTACAATAAAGCCACTTGATCAGGCCCAGATCTGTGGAAAGGCCACCAAGGCGCGGGTCTAGGGCTGGAGGATTTTAGGGTGGCAGCATGCTGCCCAACCACACCCACATTGGTTCAGAAACACTGGGGATGCACAGGAGAGACAATAATTTCCCATGCAGCAATCCCCATTGCTCCTGTCCAGATGATAAAAATTTGCCAGAATAAAGGGGAGGGGACAGGGGCGACGAATGGCAGTGGGCCTAGGGGTGCCCACTATGTAAATCTGGCACTTCACTTGATTCAGGCAGCACCACCACCTGACCGGGCAGCACCACCACCTAACCAGGGGCTCAGTTTAGGCACTGGACTGGGAATGCCTTTTATGACCACACTGAGCTCCTGATCACCCTGCTTCACCAGGTGAATGCCATCAGACAGGATCTTTCAGAGGTCAGGGACATAGTGCAGTCCCTGCAGAGGGACAATGCTCCTCCTCCTTCTCCTCCTCCACTATAATTTTATATTTTATTATTCATCTGTCGGCCTAGCACCGATGTGCTATTTTGTTTATTAAAAAAGTTTTTATATCTCTATATTTGGAGTTAATTTTTTATTTAACTAAACTAATACTCAGATGGTACTTGAAATTGTTCTAATAACACAACGTTGACTATTCTTAATTGGAGTCATTGACATTACATTACATTACATTAATATTTCAGAATCATTACAATTACATGATGTAAATATAAGGTTCATTCACATAAACATATGGTTTATTCATTTTTATCTGAGATACAAAGCATCCAGATACTATCTGTTCAGATTTATTAGTTGTAATAGTTAGTAATCTACTTATAGATATAGATATTAGATAGTACAGATGGAACTTTTTGGTTAAACAGCGATATAGAGTAGTAGTAGATACCATTACCAGTTGAACAGAGGTAATGTAAAAAAATCCACAAACGTTAAAAGTTTAAGAAACTTCCAAAATGGGAGCCATTTTTTTCTTTTGAAAAGATAGGAGTCCTCTAACAATGCAGGGCATGCGTGTAGCAGTATACTAAGTGAAACACGCGTGTGAATTGGTCTTCCCATTGAGTCCAATGCAATTCAGCACATTCAGACACAAAGCAAAAGATACCATATTAATTTATCATCACAGACTACAAAGCTTGAAACTAAGGGAAAATTTTTTATTCGTAGCCCCAAAGGTGAAAAAAGTTGATACAAACAAAACACCCATAGAAGATGGGTTTCATCAAATTGCAGTGTCAGTGTCAGAAAATAATGTTGCGAGCCAAAACACTGATACAAGCCCGGGAAAAAATAATTTTGATGTGCAACGAAATTGATCCGCGAGTCTCGTTTGGCAAATTTTTTGCCGTTTCGCCAATTTCGCTGGAAATTTGCTAATTATTCAGTGAAGCGAAACACCACAGATTCGCCCATCACTAGGTATTAGCCTTTGCTGATGATTTATTGCTAATTTTAAAAAACCCAGAGTCTTCTCTCAAGGTTGTTATTGATTTGCTCCAAGACTTCCAGTCTTTTTCTGGCTATAAAGTCAATGTCGACAAATCTGAATTAATGAAATATGTTTTTTTTTTTCAAACTCTCTATAATTACAATAAAAATGCCTAACAAGAACTTTATGGTATATATTATATATATTATATAACTAAGAATGCGGTTTAAATAGTAAAGTTGGAAACCTACAAGATGGAACCTTACGTAATTATAAGCATTGATCTAGGAGTTATATTGTAACGTTATAATAAACATGGAAATGGTTGGTTAAGTTTATTACTTTTATTGATGCAATTTCCAATGTTAAAATATTTTGATTTATGCTGTGTAATTATGAGAAATGATGGAAACAAAAGTTTTTTCTTGACCCCCAGGGTACTTGAATGTGATGACAGCGCTCTCCTCTCCGTAGGAGAGCATCCATTCTCTTAAAGTAAAAATTAATAAAAATCCGCTATGACGAAAGCAAATGCTGTATTGTTATCTAATAAAAAAGTTTTGAAAGAAAAAATTCCAACTTAAATACCCAAAAAATCGGATAAAATATTTAAGTTTAATAATTCCTTCAGATTTAAACTACTTATATTTATTAAATATTACTCCAGCTTGTCACTCCATGTGTGATAAATGGGCTAAATCTCCCCTTAATCTTAAAGGACGAGTGCTCTTTTTTTAAATCTTTGATATGCCCCAAGCTGATATATTATAAACATAAAACATTCTATCAAGAAACTTGATTCTGCTTTAATTAAGTTTTTTGGTATAGGAAAAAGCAAAGATATGTCCTCCATAAGTTAAGCACTCCAGTTAAACTTAGTGGTTTAAATCTCCCCAATTTCAGAGCTTTTAATTAACAGCTCTGACCAGAAATATCATTGAGTAGATTTCTCAAGGTAATAAATTTACAAATTGAAGTTTTTCAAGAACCCCTGTTCTGTCCTCCCTACCTATTACCCTGGGGCAATGTGTAGTTTGACATGCAGCTAAACCTCCCCACAATCCAATAAAGAGACTGAGCATAGAGTCTATAGATTTTATTGGATAGCCAAGTGGAATAGAGTAGAGTAGAGGAGTGAAACTGTAATATAGATAAAAGGAAATGCAATGAATACAAAGAATGATAATGCAGAAACATATGCAGATATATAACTTCAACACAAAAACTAGCTGGCATGAAATATATATGCAGCAATGTCTCTGGGGGTGCTGGCAGCTTTAGCGATAGTTTAGAGCAGTTTTAAGTCCATTAGCTTACCAGCCATGTGACCATGAAGGGAGCATGAGAAACTATGTGCTTCTTCAAAAGCATGGACGGTAAAATACAGTCTTAGCTCCCACAAGGCACTGTGCTGGGTCACATGGTAGAATTAAGGTAGCCAGATAAGTTCAAATTTCATTCTGCCATAAGCCATATGGAGGTGCAGAATAAATACATGAAATAATTACAACATAATTACAACAAGCGTCCAGAGGAGGGAGTTACAACAAGCGTCCAGAGGAGGGAGTTCAATACAAGTGAGCGATGAAATGTAGCCTCAGGATGACAGCTATGCTGGAGACATGACACTCCCCGTCTGGCATCTATAGATGCCACCACTTTATTCCTCAGGGGGATAAATAAAATCAGTTTAGAACTTGGTCTGAGTAACAATTTTGTTTCTCCTTGTTTAGAGGTTTGGACCTCAACCTTGAGGACTCTTCCATCCTCACTTGGAAATGTTTTGGTGACAAGACCTAAGGGCCATTCATTTCTCTGTAACTGACAGTCTTTCACAAGAACAATATCACCAGATTTGAGGTTTGGTTTTGCAGTTTGCCATTTGGAGATGTATTGCTTTCTCCATCTGTCCCAGAAGGTGTTTGCAAGACGGCCTCCTATTCTCAATAGGTGAGTTTGGTTAAGCTTCCTCAAATTACTGTCTTTAGGGACAAGTTTGTTTTTTGTGATACAATTGATCTCTCTAGAATAGACTTCATATTGCATAGTGCGGATGATGACATTTTTGGATTGCTGAAGTTCTGCCACTGTGTAGACATTTTTACAGTGATGCCATCCTTTGCAGGTACTTACATTCGTATATGAGGTAGGTTTGAAGGAGTGAGCTATGTGGGTTAGGCAGGTGATAGCTCGGATCAGTGATTTCCAAGTTGAGAATCTGTTAAATCTGCTGGATTAAAGTTGGTTGTCAGTGGTCATTGTATGGCAAGTAGACACTTGTGGACGGATTTCACCATCTGAATTAGCATCTACTAGCTCAAATGTCTCACTCCCAGGATTAGTTTATTCTGTCTACACAAGAATGCTGATCCTGTGAGCCAAGATGTCTTTAAGCTGACTCACAGCAACAGCTCTGGTTGCATGGTCTGCAGAGTTGTAGTCAGTAGTGATGGGCGAATTTATTCGCCAGGCGCGAATTCGTGTCGAATTTGCGCGATTCGCCACCAGCGAATAAATTCGCAAAACGCCCGCGAAAATTCGCGGCAAAAATTCGCCGGCGTCAAAAACGCAGTTTCACAAATTTTTCGGCGAAGCGAAACGCTGCAAATTCGCCCATCACTAGTAGTCGGTGGGTACATAGTGCCACTGTTGTGGGCACATGGATCTCCTGATTCTGAGCACTCTGTTACTGACATAAACATAAAACCTTCTGGTTTCATTGTAGATGTAACCCAGTACTACCTTGCTGTCTGTGTAGAATACAGGCTCTTTGAGCTCTATGCCTGTCCCAATTGTGATGAGCTCAGCTAGCTCTACAGCTAGAACGGCAGCACAGAGTTCCAGTCTGGGTATAGTGTGTTTAAGAATTGGTGCCAGTTTTGCCTTACTCATAACAAACGTAATGTGGCATTGTCCATAGATGTCCACAGTTTTGAGGTATGCTACAGCAGCTATGGCTTTGACAGACGCATCAGAGAACAGAAAGTTTTGGCTTTGTACCTCTGTATAAGGAACCTGGGGGTACGAACATGTAACACAAAGGTTGGAAAGAGTTGTTAGAGAACTTCTCAATTTTGGCCACAAATTCTTTTTGTCAGGAACCAGTGGGGTGTCCCAATCAGATGTTATGGGTTAAGTCTCTTAAAAGTGCTTTACCTTCTATGGTAGCAGTGAATCCTGAAGGATCATACAAGATATTGTAGGATTTTTCTTCCCTGTTCACTTGGAAGGCAAAGGTGTCAGACTTTAAGTCCCACAGAAGTCCAAGGCTCCGTTGCACTGGTAAAGAGTCAGCTCCCATGTCTAGGTCTCGTAGATCATTTGAATGGTCTTGGGAAGAGAAAGCTTCCATCTCTGTTTTTGCTGTTGGAAGCTATATTTTGTGAAGCCTGAGGACTGCAGATGAAGGACTGTTGCCAAAAATGTGCCCTTTTTAAGGGTTGTTGTCTCTGAACCAGAAAAATCTCAAGAAGTTTCTGTCTGTCTCTTTAACAAGAAAACAATGAAACATTTGTTGAATGTCAGCAATAAAGGCAATACAGTCTATGCATCAGGGCCTGTTAGAAGAACTTCATTTTGGATAACACCTTTGAATTTGGCACTGGAATCAAAAAACACTCTAATTTGACCTGGTTTCTTTGTGTATACCCCAAATATTTGTAGGTACCAGCACTCCTCTGAGTCTTTGAGGGTGGGCACTAGCTCTGCAAGGCTATTCTCAAATATTTTCCCCATGAAAGAAAAGAAGTGGTCTCATCTCTGGTTTTCTTTGAAAGTTGCATCTGAGAGAAGAGAAATATTTAAGGGCTTCCTCTCTGTTGTTCGGCTGGCATTGCCTCTGAGGCCTAAAGGGTAGAGGAGCAACCCAACTGTTTGAATCATTTTTAATTAGTTCTTGTTCCATTATTTTTAGAAAGAGTTTATCCTCGACAGACATTGTTAATTGGTTATCCTCTTTCGTTCTCTGGAACACTATACATCCTAAATTATCTTGATCACTGTCATAGATGAGGTTATCATCAGAAATGTTTAGGGGTGTGTGTACCAAGCTGGTGCTGTAAGGTTTTTCCTTTATTAGGAACTGGTTGTAGCATGGTGGAAAAATAGAGGGGCGTCCATTTTCTCGTGTGTGTGTCAGCATCCTGTTTTGTGTACACTTCGAGAGCAAGTATCTCCTATTATGACGCATCCGAGGTCTAGCTTCTGGGCATAAGGTGCATTGTGAGTGCCATTTATCTGGTCCCTTGCTTTGTGGACCTGTAGGATATCCTTTCCAAGGAGAAGTATTATCTGAGACTTAGGGTCAAGTTATGGGATTAAGTGCATTATACTAATGCTGTTGTAGGAATTATAGATCTATTATCGGGGATCTGGTTGCATTTAATTATAGTTGGCAAGGGTAGGCATACTTTTCCATCTATGGACTTTACCTGGTAGCTGGATGCCCTTCTCCCTGCTGTTTCAACAATTCCTGCACATGTTTTTAGAGAGTAAGTAGTGCTTGGACCCTTGATGTTAAATGCATCAAAGAATGCTGGGCAGGCTAAAGATCTGTTGCTCTGGTCATCGAGGATTGCATTAATGCCTTTATCTGTTTGGCCTGTCGGGTATACTCTGACCAGGCATATTTTGGCGCAGGATCTGCCACCTATGGCTCCTTTTCAGACTTCTGTACATTGGGAAGAGACCTCTGGTATTGTTGTAGCAGTGTCACCTTCTTCCCGCCATGCTTGCTAACACCCTTGGTGTAAGATACAGTCCATGGGGCTGGCCCAGGGTGTAAAGCTGTGTTGTGATGTGTACTGTCACATTCTGTGCATTTTACACTGACCTTACAGTCCTTGGCAAGGTGATATATAGATGAACAGCACTTGTAGTAGATGTTGCTTTTCTTTAGGTAGGCTTTGCGATCCATCCACCGCTCTTGTTGTAGGGCAATTTTTGCACTATGGGATTAACACCTCTTGCTGTGTCAAGGAATGCAAGTCCCGTTAAGTCCCCTTCGGCTTTGGCTACCTGTAGTTCCATTAACAGGTCACTTAGTTCCCTACGTTTTTGGTAACCTTTATTAGATATTTTAGGGAAGTTATCAATTATTTTGAAAGGTGCATTTTCTACTACCTCTGCTGAGCCATATCACGTTAAGTCTGTGCCAGATCATTCTGAGACCAGTCCCTGGGTGATTTATGTTGATTACTCTGATCCTTTTGGCATGCTCTGCAGACTCAGTTCCTAGGTATTTGATAATCAGGTCCATTTCCTCACTGTGTGAAAGGTCTAAATCTTTGATAGTGTTTTGAAAGGAGGATCGCTAGGATCTGAAGCCTTCTGGGCGGTCATTAAACTTTAGAAGTTCTTTCGTGACTAGCTTGCGGCGTGCAAAGAACTTGGCAAAGTCCATTGTGACCTGCTTAGTACCAAGGTTAAGCAGATGGATGAGTATAATATTGTGAAGGTGTTGTGTAATCATACCTGTCTGGAGGTCCTCTTTTAGTCTGATTTGTGACATACCGCTTTAACATATCAGTGGAAGCTGGTGCAGGGTTAACCCTAGGCTTGGGTACCTGGCTATAGTGGGTGCTGTAAGCAGGATTGCTTTGCTCAGCGTGGTCTCTTTGATGCAATTACAGCTTGATGACGGCTTTTGGAGGTGTATGGCATCCTTGGTCTGGCTCAGAGGCAGCATGTTGGCCTGGTTGTTGTGCTGAAAGAGAATCTGTGTCCTGTTTGGGGTGCTGGTGGACGTACTCCCTAGTGCGTTGTAGTGGGTCATGGGGTTCAGTCTCAAGATCGAGTACCTTACTGTGTCTTTCACTGTCAGAGTAAACGATCATCTCTAGAGCTTCTGCTATGGCTGCTGCAGCTTCCGTTTCTATGGACAGTTTTTGTAGGGATGCTTCTAAGTGTGCTCTCTCTATTTTCCTTTCTGCTTCTAAGTGTGCACTTTCTGCTTCTAAGTGTGCACTCTCTGCTTCTAGGCGTGCTCTCTCCATCTTTACCTGCATCTCTTTTTCTGCAAAGGAAACCCATTCCGTGGCTGCTTCCATTTTCGTGTGGGCAATGGCAGCAGCATTAGTAACAGAGGAGCACTGAGAGGAACCAGAAACTGTGACATTATGCAACAATGGATAAGCCTTTGCCTGCTTTAGCTGTTTTGACTCTTCTGTGCTGCAATGATTTGATAGCAATGGCTTGATTCTTGCATGTACTTGCAGTATAGCTGGTTTAATCTACTTGTGTGGCAGCTGCTGTTTTAGTGCACATGCAGTGAGTTATTGTTTAATCTACCTGCTTGGTAGCCGCTGTGTAACTGCTTGCAGTGAGTTATAGTTTGATCCACCTTTGTGGCAGCCTCTGTTTCACTGTTCTGTTCTCCCTACATATTACCCTGGGGCAATACATAGTTTGACATGCAGCTAAACCTCCCCACAATCCAATAAAAAGCCTGAGCATAAAGTCTGTAGATTTTACTGGATTGTTGAGTGGAATAGTGTAGAGTAGAGAGGTGAAACTGTAATACAAATAAAAGGAAATGCAATGAGTACAAAGAATGATAATGCAGAAACATATGCAGATATATAACTTCAACACAAAACACTAGCTGGCACAAAATATATATGCAGCAATGTCTCTATGGGTTCTGGCAGCTTTTTTTGTTTCAAAAACTTTTATTATTTACCAATTTACCACCTGCGGCGCTCCTGGAGATGAGGTTACTGGGAATCACTGTTTGTTTCAATAATGTTAGTTTCCCCACTCTGCAGCTTTTAGTGTTGGAGTACTCCCACTCCAAATATATAGAAATCTATAGTAAAACAAATAAAAGCGCAAAAAGACAAAGGATCTTTTCTAAGTGCAGTATTTAGTTGTCGTTCAATATATCCCTGCATAAAAAGTTACACTCAGAGGATAAAAAATTTCAATATCGCATATAAATTTCTTATCTGTCCATATGTGTCCTTCTCAGTCCCACTCTGTGTGTGTGTGTGTCCAGTGCTCGGAATCAGTCCTGTGCCGGCAAATAATCTTTTTTGAAACGCGTTGGACAAGAGCGAGGAGTCAGTTTATCTGTCTGAAGTCCCTCCACAAATTAGTGTTAAACAAGAGAGCTCAAGATCCTGACCATAGAAAGATTATTTGCCGGCACAGGACTGATTCCGAGCACTGGACACACACAGAGTGTGACTGAGAAGGACACATACGGACAGATAAGAAATTTATGTGCGATATTGAAATTTTTTATCCTGTGATTGTAACTTTTTATGCAGGAATATGTTGAAATACAACTAAATACTGCACTTAGAAAAGATCCATTGTCTCTTTGCGCTTTTATTTCTTTTACTACAGACTTTTATTATTTACACGGTTTGACACTGAGATGGCATAGAAATAGATTGATTCAAAAACATCTTTTCTGATAGCAAAACATCTTTGTTTACATAGTCTCATACAAGTTATAAATATTTATAAAATATTTATAAAAAGTTAGGGGGGGGCGCTCGTGAGCAGCCAACCAAGATGGCCGCATCTTGATAGAGCTGCGCTTCTCTATGTGGTAAACCCCGATAATCACCCAACAGAAGCACCCGGACTTGGGAAAAATTGATATCTCCTGACAGCCGACATAGCTCGGATAAACATATGGCCTACAAAAAACGCAGGAGAGCAAATAAAAAGCCGACAACTGAGCCGCAACACGCCACGAGGAGTGACAAAGCTTTCCTAACCAGGCCGCAAGCCTCTACTCCACCCACGATGACTTCCCAGGAAGACTCATGGCTGGGCCCGGACTCACAACCAGTGCTCTCGGCCTCTCCAGAAAATCTTCTGATTGCCGAACCAGCTCTCCTGGACAAATTTAAAACTATGCTTCAAATGGAGCTGGCCTCTACGGCGGCAGCGATCACGTCGGACATATCCAAGCAGATCCAGGAATTTGGCCACAGGATGGACATTCTCGAGCACAAGGTAGATGACATCACTACTGTACTAGATGCTCATGATCAAGATATTATCAGCTTTGAAAAGCAAATGCTTGAAGCCCTGGACAAAATAGAGGATGCAGACAATCGCTCCCGCCGCAACAACCTGCGTATTAGGGGCCTTCCGGAATTCATAACTGACTTGCAGGAAGCGGTCCATTCTATATTTACCAAGCTAGCCCCTAACCTGGCATCTGAGCGACTAGAATGTGATTGCGTACACCGGGCCCTGAGACCCATGAAGGACGGCGACCCCCCACGGGATATCATCTTACGCCTCCACTACCATCAGTCTCAGGTTTGCATACTAAGAGCAGCGCGTCAGGCAGAACAATTGGAATACCAAGGCCACAGATACCAGATCTATACAGATCTGGCTCCAGCCACTCTTCAGAAATGTAAGGCCCTTGCACCGCCCTTGCACCTAAATCAGGTATTGTTGGCTCTTTCCTGTCAAGCTGGCCTTCACGATGGAGGGCCAAAATGCTGGTTTAAGCCAGAGAATACTCTGGGGATGTTTCCATATGCTATACTACCTTCATTGCCAATATGGGTTTATTAATAATCTCGCATAATGTTCAAGGTTTGAACTCCCCGCTTAAGAGGAAAAAGGCTTTCTCTTATTATGCTTCAGTTCACGCTGATATACTCTGCCTTCAGGAAACCCACTTTTCGCAAGGATCCCACCCCAAATTCCTGCACAAAAAATTTCCATTGGTTTTATGCATAATAGATCTTGCCAGACTAACTTAATTTCTTTTTATGAGAATGTAAGTAGAGACCTCGATTCTGGGATGGCAGTGGATGTGATTTACTTAGACTTTGCTAAAGCATTTGATACAGTGCCACACAAAAGGTTACTGGTTAAATTAAGGAATGTTAGCCTGGAACATAGTATTTGTACCTGGATAGAGAACTGGCTAAAAGATAGACTACAAAGAGTGGTGGTAAATGGAACATTTTCTAATTGGACCAGTGTTGTTAGTGGTGTACCGCAGGGCTCTGTACTAGGTCCCTTGCTTTTCAACTTGTTTATTAATGACCTGGAGGTGGGCATTGAAAGTACTGTTTCTATTTTTGCAGATGATAATAAATTGTGCAGAACTATAGGTTCCATGCAGGATGCTGCCACTTTGCAGAGTGATTTGTCTAAACTGGAAAACTGAGGTTCAATGTTGATAAATGCAAGGTTATGCACTTTGGCAAAAATAATATAAATGCAAGTTATACACTAAATGGCAGTGTGTTGGGAGTTTCCTTAAATGAGAAGGATCTAGGGGTCTTTGTTGTAGATAACACGTTGTCTAATTCTGGGCAGTGTCATTCTGTGGCTACTAAAGCAAATAAAGTTCTGTCTTGCATAAAAAAGGGCATTAACTCAAGGGATGAAAATATAATTATGCCTCTTTATAGGTCCCTGGTAAGGCCTCATCTGGAGTATGCAGTTCAGTTTTGGACTCCAGTCCTTAAGAGGGATATAAATGAGCTGGAGAGAGTGCAGAGACGTGCAACTAAATTGGTTAGAGGGACGGAAGACTTAAATTATGAGGGTAGACTGTCAAGGTTGGGGTTGTTTTCTCTGGAAAAAAGGCGCTTGCGAGGGGACATGATTACACTTTACAAGTACATTAGAGGACATTATAGACAAATGGCAGGGGACCTTTTTACCCATAAAGTGGATCACCGAACCAGAGGCCACCCCTTTAGACTAGAAGAAAAGAACTTTCATTTGAAGCAACGTAGGGGGTTCTTCACAGTCAGGACAGTGAGGTTGTGGAATGCACTGCCGGGTGATGTTGTGATGGCTGATTCAGTTAATGCCTTTAAGAATGGCTTGGATGATTTTTTGGACAGACATAATATCAAAAGCTATTGTGATACTAAGCTCTATAGTTAGTATAGGTATGGGTATATAGAATTTAATTAAAAGTAGGGAGGGGTGTATGTATGGATACTGGGTTTTCATTTGGAGGGGTTGAACTTGATGGACTTTGTCTTTTTTCAACGCAATTTAAATATGTAACTATGTAACTATATGGCCAATAATGTAACTAAAACAAAAGGGGTTGCAATATGTATCAGGGCAGGACTACCCATTCAATTTATCGACAAATTTGAGGATCCTGAATGCAGATTTCTAGCCCTTAAAATTATTCACAATGACGAGAAAATTACATTACTGTCATACTATGCTCCCAATTGTGGTCAATACCAATTCTTTGAAAAGCTGTCAGCCTTCTTGTCCAATTGGGCAGAAGGGAAAATAATTTTAGGTGGGGATTCCAACATTACTTTGGATAGGTTCTGGGATAGACAGTTGATAGCTCAACCACCTCCTGCAAACCAGCCTCCCACTGGAACAGAGGGTAACAAAGTTTCACAGTCAAAAATGGGGTTAATAGATATTTGGAGAGAACTGCACCTGGGGACTAGACAATCCACTCACTATTCTGCCCCTCATAAACTACATACCAGAATTGACCACATATGGATATCCCAATCTTTTTTCTCATTACCACAATCCTCAAAAATATTGAATGTTCCCTGGTCTGACCACTCTCCTCTGGTTTACAAGATAACTCTCTACCAAGCAAACAAAAATTTCTCTAGATGGAGGCTTAATGACCTCTTACTGAAATCAACAGATACCTTCACTGAACTTGAAACAATCCTTAAAGACTATTTTGTAAATAACACTGGGTCAACTCTGTCATATACCACCATCTGGGAAGCCCATAAAGCAGTAATGAGAGGTCACTTAATCCAGTTAGGGGCTCATAAAAAAGTTAAATGCAGAACAACTGAAATTGTACAAACAGCTTGATGACCTAATCTCAGCTCAAACTGCAGACCCTAGTATAGATCTCTCCAAACAAATCCAAAAAGCCAAGACAGAGCTAGATTTACTGCTCTCCTCTAAAGCCCAACATTCATTACAATGGACCCAGCAACGCTTTTATGCCCACTCTAATAAACCGAGCAGATTATTTGCTCATAAATTAAGACATAATCTGGATTATACCCCCATCTCCATGCTTAAAACTACTTCAGGGCATATTTCTAATGCAATACCAAAAATTTTACAAGAATTTACCAACTTCTACAAACACTTATATACTTCCTAACCAACAGTCTCTCAGCCCCACCACATTTTTTCACAAATTAACTCTTCCCTCGTTAACAGACTCCCAGAGGGATTCCATGGAACAAACAGTAACTGAGGAAGAAGTTACCCTGGCAGTTCGGCACCATCAAATCTCTAAATCCCCCGGCCCAGGTTGGTTTTGGGCACTCTATTTTATAAAAAAATTTCCCATATTCTCATCCCCCATCTCACCAAATTGTTCAACCAGATAATTTTAGGAGATAATTTCCCTCAACAGACTTTAACAGCTAATGTCACCCCTATCCCCAAGCCCAATACTGATTCCGCAGACTGTAAAAATGACCGCCCCATCTCCGTTCTTAATATAGATATAAAGCTCCTAGCAAAAGTCCTGGCCCTACGATTAAACCTAATTCTGCCCTCCGTGAACCACAGAGATCAGGTAGGCTTCATACAAGGTCGTCAGGCAACAGACCTAATAAGGAGACTCTCTATCCTCACTGATCAGGCCCAAAAACTGAACATTCCTTCTATGCTACTTAAACTAGATATAAGAAAGGCATTTGACTCAGTCGAAAGGGCCTATCTCTACCACACTTTAATAGAATGGGGCTTTAGACCTAATTTCACGTCTTGGATTAAGGCTTTATACCATGAACCTCTTGGTAGGGTAACCATAGGACCTCATTCCTCTCAAGCTTTCCCAATACAAAAGGGAACAAGACAGGGCTGCCCTCTGTCCCCCCTTTTATTTGACTTAGTACTGGAACCCTTGGCTATAATGATCAGAGATCATCCTGAAATACATGGTCTACAGATAGGAGCCCAGGAACATACAGTACATTACACCTATTTGCTCACGATGTTACTCTGCTTATCACCAGACTGTTAACATCACTCCCCCATATATTTAAGACCCTGCAAGACTTTGGGAATCTATCGGGGCTGGTCATCAACTCCACTAAAACTGAAGCATTAAAAATCAACCTGCCCCCCGAGATGCTTAAACTCTTGATGATAAATTTTGACATTCGATGGTGCAAATTGCACATGTCTATTTTGGGAGTACGATTCACAATCATGTATCACCACCTATACAAAACAAATTACCCCTACATGTTTAAGAAACTTTGGAAGTTGTTGGAAGATTGGGGCAAATACCACATCTCCTGGTTAGGCCGTATAACAGCGGTGAAAATGACGCTCCTTCCAAAACTATTGTACTTGTTCAGGGTCCAGTTGACATTATAAAGAAAGATCTCGCAGTGTTTGAAAAGCATGTCCTATCTTTTATCTGGCAGTCTAAACCACCAAGGGTTAACAGAGCAACATTGGAAAAGAGGCACCAGGAAGGTGGTCTGGGTCTCCCCAACTTGAGAAAGTACTTTATAGCTGCTCAGCTAGCTCAAATACCTATATTACACCTCCACAGATCCCCTCCATTATGGGTAGAACTTGAGAACACTCTCTCACTACCATATTCCGCAGAAGGCCTATTATGGTCCTCGGATCCTTAGTACAAGCTTCGGATTCATGTTATCATTATGGGACCAGAATGCTAAATTATACAACCTAACCTCACCACACTATACAGCTGCCTCAATTGCAGGTAACCCATCTTTCTCTCCAGGTCTCCAAGCTCATTCCTTTACCTGGTGGTTTTCCAACAATCTGACTAGAGTGGGAAATCTGCTCACAGTTAGAGGTCCCCTAACGCTTTCCTACCTGAAGAAAAATTACAACCTCCCTGATATCGAACTTTTTAGGGCAACCCAACTATTACATTGGACAAAGGAAGCTTGTAACCTGAGAATCCCTGATGCAGCTAATCAAACTTACTTTGAACGCTGGTGCACCAATAATACCATAACCCCGTTTACCATTTCACTGTTATACCGAAATATGGTGTCCCCAGCTAACCTGCTTGGCCTGTCATACATCAAAGCATGGCATAGGAGTTGGGTATTACCCTGTCAGAAGACGATTGGCTGAAAGCCTGGGACAATTTGAATCATAGTTCTCTTAACACAATTACTAAGGAAGCTGGATATAAGGTGCTCTTCAGGTGGTACTTGACCCCTGTTAGGTTAGCTAAGATCCATTATAGCTCTAATAACCAATGCTTCCGAGGCTGTTCGTCCCCAGGGAATATGGCCCACATTTGGTGGACATGCCCGAAAGTGTTCAGGTTTTGAGTTAGGGTCTATAACCTTATTTTCTCGGTTCTACACCTGAACTTACCAAAGGCCCTTGAGAAAGGATGCTTGAGAAAGGGGTAGGAACCCCGAAACGTCGCACGTCCGCTTAAATAAAAGTAGCAAGGGGTAACCCTGCTTTTTCAAATTGCCCTGTGTGCCAGTGTACCTTTTTGGAAGCCCTTACCAAATGCCCCCCAGGTAGCCTTGCTTGGGGTACCTCGTAAGGGGACCCCAAAGCAAAAACTGAAACTACTAAACCACATATTTTTGGCAGCCAGACAATCGATTGCCAAAGCTTGGAAATCTCCTACTATCAACTTTTCCCAGTTTAAGAACAAAATAGACTGGATCTATATAAATGAACGGCTAACTGGGCTAGCTACTGAGAATTCCCAATGGTCATTGAAAATTTGGCAACCCTGGCTTATATACAGATTTACTGGGACCCTCCCTTCTAACCTTTTGTCAACATAATATCTACGACCCCCCCTCTACCTCTCACTATATAGAGTCATCCCCCTAAACCAAACACCAGCTATGATACCCAAAATGAGTACTCCACGTCTGTTTGACCACATTTTGTTCCCCTGTTTAGATTTAAACTCTATTTTGTGTTTATTGTGATTCTGTTTATATTGACAAAGCTAATCTGTCTACTTGCATTTCCGTTCTGGAGACTACTTATATTTGACCTTACAAGCCTCACACTTACAATCTTCTTATATATGTACCTAGATATAGCTCCCACTTTCTCTTAATGTGAACTGGTACCTAATATGACAAGTTAGGGGTTTACCCTGGCATTCTAAGAGAACCAGTCCGAAAGATGTGTATTTTTGCAATATGGAACTGCTAATTGTACCACTGGGAAACCCCCAGCCTTACAATTTTACTATCACTGCTGATTATAAGGTTCTAATAGATATATTGTACCATTCCTGAGCTATGTACACTAAACACTTTCTATGCTTGTTTATACTCTGCAACTATTTTATTGTATGAAAAGTCTCATATATAAAAATATTTTTTTAAAAAAAAATATTTATAAAAAGTTATAAATATTTAATAAACACCATTTTCCACATTGGGTTAACATTTTTATGTCTTATACAATATAGTTTAAAAAGCTAGATGCAGAACACCACGTTCACACAGAGATGCACATTTTGAAGTTTCTATTTCATGGAATCATTCAACCAGGGCGTATTATAGTTTGGGGGCTTTCTAACCAGGAGTTCCATATCCATTCGTATTTATCAGGGCACCCCCTGTTTTTGTAGGTTATTGCTCTGTGTGGGAGTGCCTGGTTCACTAGAGTAATCCAACCACCTAGTGTTGGACATTGTGGTTATGTGTTTCCTTGCACAGTGCAGTAATTCTGCCATCGCTTCTCAAGTATATGCTGGGGTATAGGTCTTCTATAATTGCCAATTGGCAGACTTTAGGGTCCAGGGGGACCGGGGATCCCATGATATCATGGATAAACTTGGTAATTTGTACCCAGTATCTGGCAATTGCTGGGCAGGCCCATATTAAGTGGAAGAAGTTAGGATGATTGGAGCCACATTTGGGGCAGTGTGGGTTTGTGTTTCTGTGAAAGTGTCTAAGGATTAAGGGGGGAAGGTATGCTCTATGCAGCATATAGGTTTGTAATGTACATTCACGTACATATAGGGAGGTGTATTTGGAGGCCTCAAGGGCCTCTTCCCAATCTTCTTGATCCAACTGGCTCACATAATCTTGCCATGCAGATTTGGGAAGTTGGGCATGTGTTTTTGATGCGGGTGTTAATAGGATACCATATAGTTTGAATATCAAGCCCTTAGAATATCCAGCTTGGATACAGTGAGTGTTTACACTGGTTTCCAGAGTAGGGTACCCTTGAGGGTATTGTGTAGCTAGGGCATGACGGAGCTGTTAGGTATCTACAAAAGAAATGATTGGGGAGGCTGTATTCTAGTTTAAGTTGTTCAAATGACTTGATGCTGCCATTGTCTAGAACAAGTAGCAGGTACACTATATCCCAAGTGGGCATGGGGCCTGTGTGTCCCATTCTTCCAGCGCTGTCTTGGCTTTGTAAGTGAAACCAGTGCGAAAGTTGCATTAATTGTGAAGAGATATAGTATAGATAAAAATGGGGAAGCGCTAAGCCTCCATTAGTGGTTGAGTTTTGTAGGAGGGCTAATCTAAGTCTAGGTCTAGAGCCGTTCCACAAAAGTGTAAGTAGCGGGTGTCTCAAGGGAGTAGCGGGTGTCTCAAGGGAAGTCTATTTTCTCTATTTTCCTTGATATAGAAAATGTTGGATTTTGCCCAGTTTATGCGGAGGCCTGAGTATTGGCCCATTCCTCAATTATCAAAAGATCCAAGTGAGGCAAATAGGATTAACTAGATATTGCATAGCAGGGTGAGGATTGTTGCCCAGGCACTGGGTCCAAACATGGCAAAAATTAATAAAAACGATAAGGCAGAAGGGTCTTATCCAGAACCATAACTGAGCGCAGTTTCAAAAGTGCTAAACTCTCAAAATGCCCAGAGTGGACTGCACCACCAGAACATAAAAGTGACAGAACTGTGTGAGGCTCTGAGATTAGAGGCCCCTTAACACATATAGCTAAGGACAGTGCAAGAAACACACATCAGGGAATGAAGTAACAAACATTGTAGCCACTAGGGGTTAAGCTTACTAAACCCAATTAAAAAAAAGGATTGGTTGATCTATACCTCTCGGAACCATTGGCATAACAATATTGAAAAAGTTGAAAAAAATATGTAGTCTATTTATGTGGGGGGGGGGGCATAATCCCAAACGTGCAGCATGTGCACCACAAACATGATGTGGAGCAAAAAATTGATTAAACTTGAACCCTGGCAGATCGTCAGACTGCTTGTCAAAAACGTAATTTTCACAGATTGCATCATTATGGGAACACTTGGTGTAGTTATGGGTTAACCCTGGCTGATCGTCAGACTGCTAGTCAATACTGTATAGGGAAACTCAAACAGAGATAATGCTGTACATACGGCAGCTTTCAATTGAACATTAAAGCAGTCAAAAGACAGATTGCACAATTATGGGAACACATGGATGTAATGCAGTTATGGCACCTAGTTATCACATAAATTTGGATATAGAAGGAGCCAAAGTGTTGACCACACAGGGAAAGGCCCTACCCAGACTAATAGATAGGGCCATACTAGAGTAACATGTAAGGATTTCCAGAAAAACTAGTTGGTTTGTAGTGACAGAAAATACAGTTAAAAGACCCAAAGGG
This sequence comes from Xenopus laevis, assembly GCF_017654675.1. Taxonomy (NCBI): domain Eukaryota; kingdom Metazoa; phylum Chordata; class Amphibia; order Anura; family Pipidae; genus Xenopus; species Xenopus laevis. The sequence goes on along the minus strand of NC_054372.1, from coordinate 74,960,852 downwards.
AAAAAAGGAAGCCTTTGAGAGAAAGCCAAAAAGAGGGAAAACTGGGGGCAGAGAGAAAAGTGAGAGTAAACCACCACATAAGGGGGGTCATTTATCAACACTGGGCAAATTTGCCCATTGGCAGTAACCCATGGCAACCAATCGAATTGCTGTTCTCATTGTTCTACTTGCAGCTGACTTTAAAAAGCTAATCACTGATTGGTTACTATAGATAACTGCCCATGGGCAAATTTGCCCAGTGTTTATACATAGTCATCATATCACCCCTTAAGCGCCTCTTCTCCAGCGTGAACATCTCCAATTTGGCCAGTCTTTCCTCATAGCTAAGATTTTCAATACCTTTTACCAGCTTAGTTGCCCTTCTCTGTACCCTCTCTAATACAATAATGTCCTGTTTGAGTGATGGAGACCAAAACTGTACGGCATATTCTAGATGGGGCCTTACAAGTGCTCTATACAGTGGAAGAATGACCCCCTCCTCCCTTGACTCTATGCCCCTTTTAATACAGCTCAAGACCTTATTTGCCCTTGATGCTGCGGACTGGCATTGCTTGCTACAGCCAAGTTTATCATCTACAAGGACTCCAAGGTCCTTTTCCATAATGGATTTGCCTAGTGCAGTCCCATTAAGGGTATAAGTGGCTTGGATATTTTTACATCCCAGGTGCATGACTTTACATTTATCAACAACAAATTGCCAGTTTGTCAAGATCATGTTGCAAGGATGCCACATCCTGGATGGAATTAATTGGGCTGGATAATTTTGTGTCATCTGCAAACACTGATACATTACTTACAACACCCTCCCCTAAGTCATTAATGAACAAGTTAAATAAAAGTGGACCCAATACTGAGCCCTGGGGTACCCCACTAAAAACTTTACTCCAAGTAGAGAATGTCCCATTAACAACCACCCTCTGTACCCGATCCTGTAGCCAGTTTCCTATACACGTGCAAACGACTTCATTAAGCCCAACAGACCTTAGTTTAGGAAGCAGTCGTTTGTGGGGCACAGTATCAAACGCTTTGGCAAAATCCAAATAGATCACATCTACTGCACCCCCACTATCAAGAATCTTACTTACCACATCATAAAATGCAATCAAATTCGTCTGACATGACCTATCCTTCATAAAGCCATGCTGATTGTTGCTCATAATGCCATTCATTAGGACAAAATTTTGAATGTGATCCCTTAACAAGCCTTCAAATAATTTGCCCACCACAGATGTCAAGCTTACTGGCCTATAATTGCCAGGCTGAGATCGTAATCCCTTTTTAAATATTGGAATAACATCAGCTTTTCTCCAATCCATAGGCACCATACCAGATGACAGTGAATCTGAGAAAATCAGAAATAAGGGCTGGTCTAAAACTGAACTAAGCTCTCTTAGAACCCGGGGGTGTATGCCATCAGGCCCTGGAGCCTTGTTTACATTAATTTGTATTAAAGCTTTTTGAATCATATCCTGAGTCAGCCACTGACTAGATTGAGCTGAACCATTCGTGCAGTTATTAAGTGAGCCTGTGAACCCAGACTCCTCTATTGTATACACTGAAGAAAAGAACTGATTTAACACATTTGCCTTATCTGTATCTGTTACAACCATACTGGTACCATTATTTAATGGAGCAACACTCTCAACCTGCATCTTTTTACTATTAATATATTTAAAAAACTTTTTAGGGTTAGTTTTCACCTCCACCGCAATTAACTCTTCATTTATTTTCTTAGCCTTCCGGATTGCTTATTTACAACATTTATTACAGTGTTTATATTCATTAAATGCAGCTTCTGTCCCTACAGATTTGTAGTTTTTAAATGCCTTTTCTCTTCTTTCCCATTAACTTTGTTGATAAATGAGCCCCAAGGAGTGTAGATTGAAAAGTATTCAAGGATAAAGCCCAAGCAAAATGATCTCCATAAAAATTGTATCACTCCTTGCAATTGTTGGGAACCAGAATAAGAATCATCATATTGAAGAAAACTATCATCATATAGAAAACAGCTGCAAAAAATAATTGTGGGAAAAAAGTCAAAGGCAGGACTGACTGAACAAAAGTCAATGGTGTGCTGGACAGCACATCTGGTTCTTATGCTGTATAAAGTCACATATAAAAAGCTGCAAACATGAAAAGTGGAACAAACTCATGGGAAGAGTCCATACTAACTGCTGTTGTTGCGCACAATTTTACACGTCTAAAGAGTCAATTCACTACCATTTGTAGCAGGGCAAAAACTGTACTATGAAAGTCAAATAAACACAGATAAGGAGAGGAGTTCCTTCAATCCCCTTGGTGCAACAGTGTCCAGTATGTGCGGCAAATTTGCTTACCTTCGAAGTTGTGCCAGCATTGGTTTACCGCACTTCGCCAGGCATAGATTCGCCAGGGCTGCGCAAATTCACGAGGATCCGAAGTTGCGCACAAGTTACCAATCGTTTGCGAAGTTGCGCTGTTGCGCTCGCAATGTTGCAATCAGCGGTTCGTAGTTACTCGAGCTAAGTAAATGTGCCCCTAAGTATTCAAGGATAAGCAAAATAATCTCCATAAAAAAATGTATCACGATTGTTGGGAACCAGAAAACAAGAATCATCATATAGCTAGCGTAACTATGGGGAAGGTCCCCATAGGCTAATTATTTAGCTTTTTGACCTGTTTTTTGTCCCCAAATGGACTGCTTTTTCAATCTACACTCCTTATGTGGTGGTTCACTCTCACTTTTGTGTGTCTCTGCCCCCTGTTTTCCATCTTTTTGGCTCTGTTTCCCCTTTCTCTCACTTTTCTGTTGCTACAACCAACTAGTTTTTTTGGAAATCCTTACATGTCACTTTAGTATGGTCCTATCTATTAGTCTGGGTTGGGGCTGTCCCTGTGTGGCCAATACTTTAGCTCCTTCTACAGTCAAATTTATGTGATAACTAGGTGCCACAACTGTGCATTAAATCCATGTGTTCCCATAATTGTGCGCTCTGTCTTTTGACTGCTTTAATGTGCAATCGAAAGCTGCCGTATATACAGCATTATTCAGTGTTGGACTGGCCCACCAGGATACCAGGAAAACTCCCTGTCGGCCCAGGAGCCAGCAATCCCTCTTGCTTCTCTTGTTGGTTTTAGAAAATAAAAGGGCTGGGATTGACAGCTGGACTTGCAGCTAGTCTTTTAATATGTTATAGCAAGGTGAGGAAAGCCCACCATTTTTCAGAAGATCAGAAAATACTCCAGGTAAAACCTGTCATAGTCATGTAGAAGTGGCAGATGGTCCCTTTAACAATTGGAACATATTTTTTGATTTCAGGTTTCTTGATAGTTTAGAGCTGTTTGCACTAGTTTTCATTTAATAATCCAAATTATTCAAGTTTTTCGGCCAACAACTCTAAAATTTATTTTTGGAGTGTCTATAAGAAAAAGTCGCACAAATTGAATTAATGCTCGATTTTGTCACAATGTTTTTTAATATTGAGGTCAGGCCTGGACTGGGAATCTGCCCAGTAGGTCAAATGCCTGGTGGGCCGCTATGTATTTTGTTAAGTGGACCAGGGAAGTGTGGAAGCCAGGGGTTGAAAGGGAGCCAAAGCAATGGGAGCTGAAGAGGAAGCAGCACATGAGTAGCCAAGAAGGAAGAAGACCACCTTCCACTGAACACCAATGTTTTTTAATCTTTGGTCACCGATGTTCTTTAAATTTTATGTATCGAGAACCTTGACCACCAATGCTTTTTTTAAATTTTTAGCCACCAATTTTTTTTTTTTACTTTTATGGGAGGAACTTTGGCCACCAGTTTTTTATGGTTTTTTTTTTATAACTTGGGGGGGGTGACCAGAAATGTTTTTTTTAGCATTTAAATAATTAATTAAATAACAGATGGCTGCTCCGTAGTTTTGGAATTTGTGAACTCATGAGTCCTGTTCAGGATTTTAAACTCCAGCCTAATAGAATAAACTAGAAAAACTATTCATGCCATCCTCACGCTCATCAAGGAAAGATCTTGATCTCCTTACTGTTCTGGCAAAAATGATGAGGAAAATAGAATTCATTGGATGTATTTTTTTATGTTGTTGTTTCAAACAAGATAACTGGGAACATATCTGTTTTCACTGGTGGTTATGGCCTTTATAGAAAAGGTCTTTGCTTTCTTTCTCCTATAGAAAAAAGTGAAGTTGATTAACTCCTTGTGAATTAGGTCTCACAGTCTTTCTTTTATGTGTGGTATTTATTTATATTGGGCTTTACTATGGGGGTCATTTACTAACAATCAAATTAAAAAAATTTCCACAAATCTCTAAAAATTTGTAATTTTCTAATTTTTTAAAAAGTTCTTAAAATGTAAAAAACACAAAAACTTCTAATACAAAAACTTTGCCAGGTAAACACTGTTGAGGTCCTATAGAAGTCAATGGGAGATGCACTGACTGCTCTAAATCAATTCAGAATTTTAGAGGTTTTTCGAAATATTTTTGTTAGGAATTGGCCAAAATGGGGGCAGTCATTCAAAGCAGAAAAAGGAGAAAAGCACAGGATCTGGTGTGTAGCAGATAACAGATAAAACTGCACCGGTTTGGGGGTTATTCCAGCAAACACCACGGAACAATTGGCTTCCTTTTTCTGCTTTCTTCAAATTTCCAGGAGCAGACGCATGCACAGTAGAACACACATGCACACCGCGTTGAGAAAGAAGAAGCAAGAACTTCCGGTTCCGCGCCCACGGAGATGGAGACGCAGGGATAAGGCTTGCTGGGTCAAGAGTCGGCATTTAAAAGCAGTTTCCCCTTTATAACCGGTTCTTGCCAGGTCCCGGAGCCCGAGGTGATCAGGAGGAGCTTAGGAGAGGCTGTTTTTTTTTTAGGCGCTTAGACCCGCACTGACTGCTAACCCGGTCCCTTTGAGTGCCTCAGGACTCGCCATTGTAGCTTCCGAGCCTGCACGGTCTGGTGCTATTTCACTGATTGGGAAGTTGTTCTGGCACAGAGATCTTACCGGAGCCCGAGGTTGGCCAGCGGAGCAAAGGAGAGGCTGTCTTTCAGGCGCTGTGAACTGCACTTACTGCTGAGCCGTTCAAGTACCTCAGGATCCGTTATTTTAGTGACCAGCCTGCGTAGTCTGGTACAATACCTCCGTTTGAAAGGCTGCTTTGGCACATGATTTGTTTTGCGGGGATCACCTTGCTGGTGTTTCCCTCGGCTCAGGGTTTTGCTGCTCACAGAGTCTAAATGTTAGGTGGAATACTGAGCCAGATTCAAGGTTGATAACAAGATGGTGGCCCCTGTTTACCTGCTTGGACACTGAGAATCTACTCTGTAACTTAGTCAGAACTGCTCACTGTGTTTGACTTTGGGTCACTGAATAATTAAATTTTGGCTCAAGATTAGAAAAAAAAGTTTTATATATATTATATATATTTATATATATATTCTCTGCTGTCCTAGGCTGTCTCTGCTGTCCTAGGCTTGGCATTACTCTGCACTGTTTTTCATTTTTGATACCTGAGGCATATACCTGAGGAGGATTAAACTAAAGAAAGGGTTTATTAGCTATCCCTTTTGTGATATGATAAAGGTGTCAACTGATTAAAATAAATAAAAATAAAAAATAATAAAAATAAATAAATAAATAAAAAGAAAAAAAGGATAAAGAAAAAAGTGGAAAATTTAAAAAAAAAGAATAATAAAAAAAAGTGAACTTGTCTCTGATTTTGGGATTGTTGCTCAAGTTTTATTCGCATGTCAACACATTCTCTTATCTTTGATATGTCTTCTAAAGCTAATGGCAAAACATACAAAAAGGCTAACAGGAAATATGGTAAATAAGGATTCGGATACTAATAGTACTTCCGCTCCTCTCAGATCATCCTTATCTGATGACTACTCTCTTATAGCGGCTGAAGTTGCCAGACTCAATCATTGAGTCTACAATTGCTGAAGCTGTTAAAATACTACAGATTAAAATTTCCAACCTCTTGGAAAAACTTTCTACACAAGACTTGGGGAGATTGAGGATGCGGTCTCTCAAATCCAAGATGAACGCTTGATTCTTTAACTAAGATTAACTCTTTAGACAAACAAACTCAAGAGCTTAAGTTGAAACTCGATGATTTGGGAAATAGATCTAGGAGAAACAATCTTAGATTCATTAACATACCGGAATCTTACCAAAATGACTCAAGATTGTCTTCCTCAAGATTGCTTTAAAATAGAGACACTTCACAGGATTGGACCACCTAAATATTTCCAACCTATGAGTCTAGTTTGTAAACTATTTCAAAAAATGTAAACAAATATTTAAGGGAATAAAATTTTGATATTTCAAGACGTTTGTCCCAAAAACTAAAAGAATCCAAATCTTGCCAATCTCTGTCTAATCTACATATTAATTTTGCCTTGATGTATCCTGCTAAAGATTTTTCTGCCTTCTGAAGCTAAAGTTTTTAGTGATCCTGAAGAGGCACATACATTTACTACACATCTGTAAAATAATAACAGTAGAAATCCTGCATCAGTTACAACATCTAACCCGAATTTTGGCTCTACCCCAAAGGATCAAAGATGGAAGAGATATGATATATCTTGACAATCTAGACTTTCAAATGATATAAAGTCTACTCAAGTGCAGACCAAATCTAGGTCTAGATCGAGGTCTCCACTTCCTCCTAGAGCAGGCAGCCTTCCACACTTCAGTGAAGATGATATGATTCCTGACACTTGACTCTTTAAGGGATTAAATTTTTCTCCAATAAAACCCTGTAGTGGTCGTTATCCTCTCTGTTTAACTCATCTCATAGAGAGAGAGTTTTTGTTCTCCATCTTTAGGGAAAAAAGGAAGTGTCCTATTACTTGATATTTTGATTTGTTATTCAGTTATAAAAGTCATTGACTTTAGTTCCATATGCTATAAATGATTAGTACAGTTTGCTCTGTTATGTTTATACCAGTGGATGTAACTATGTATGTATTGTTTTATTTAAATCTGCTCGGGCTCATCTTTCAGGCTGACTGTCATGTTCGGCTCCCTATATCCTGAACCCAAGCTAAGCTCCCTGGTCTTGGCTCTCACTTCTGCCTTTAACTGCTGCCTTTCACCTTGGGAAGAGCGCTCGGCTAATCGGATGCCGCCAGGTCTTAATTGAGAGAGGAGCTAAGCTAACGGTTCTGGATGGGCTAAGGAGCACGATCGTCTCACCAGGATACTGGAAAGAAGAACACCACCAGGAACAGGCAGGCCGGGCCAGCACAAGCAGAGAATTGTCAGACAGGCCAGATTCAGGGTTGGAGAGCATAGAATAGTCAGTGGAAAGGCAAATGGTCAGGATTAGAGAGTTCAGAGTAGTCGCAAGCAGGCAGGATCAGGTTTGGAGAAGTCGGGCAATGTGAATTTTGCAAAAGCCCCTTTAAATACTATTTGAATTTCGCACCATTGAACGTGACATCATCACGCCGGTGCATAACCCTGGAAGAGCGCCAGCGATCGCGTCATAGAGGGCCAGTACACGGTAGAGGAAGGAGCAGAGTGGCGGTGGACCCAGCTGCACACTAGACCACCAGGGTGAGCAAAAGTTATTACACTCACCTAAATCAAATTTCTTGTCCTTTGTTTCCTGGAATGTTAATGGATTAAATCACTAAGAGAAGAAGTATACTCAGAAACTTAAAGAATACCAAATGGGACATTTTTACAAGAAACCCATCTTAATGGTTCACAGAATGCTTGGTTGAAAAAAGATTGGGTTGGTGAGCTAGCCTTCTCCCCTGCTGTTAAGAAAAATGTGGAGTAGCTATTTTATTCCATCGTAAACTGAATGTTGCTATAACACAGTCAATTGAAGATGAATTTAGCAGATTTATTTAAACCGAAGTACTCATTAATGATGTTGTGTGGCACTTGTGTTCCGTGTATGCTCCAAATAGTTCTAAATCTGAACAAATTTCTTTGCTTCCTGCTAATAATATAATTCTGGCAGGGGACTTGAATGAGTCTTTTCATAGTTCTTTAGATAGATCTGACTGGAAATTAAATAATCCTGGTAAGAAATCTAATCTCCTACATAATTTTTGCAGATGATGTTTGGAGGCTTTTTCACCCTGCTGAAAAAGATTTTACCTTTTTCTCATCTGCTCATCATGTATGTACAAGAATAGATTCTTTTCTAATTTCCAATAATCTGATAAATAAAACTATTCAACTATAGGAAATATTAATATCTCAGACCATGCTCCAGTTTCATTTGTGGTCTCCATTTACCCTGCTCCTAGAGACTATGTCTCTTGGTATTTTCCTGATTTGCTTAAAGATAATCCAGACTTCATAAAGATGCTACATAGTAGATGGGATTTGTTTTTCATTAAAAACAAAATACACTCAAAAGATCCATCCTTATTACAGGAAACTTGAAAGGCAGTGGCTAGAGGGGAAATATCTTCTTTTAAATCTCACTTCTTTAGTAAAGTTCACAAAAATTTTCTTGAGTAAAAGACAAAGTGTTTCTTACCTTCGATTTTAACAGCATCCCTCATTTGAAAATGCTCAAAAATATCAGAATATTTTAGATGAATTTAAAGTCTGGATCAAATTGAGACAACATTTTTTTGCATCTTTTTCGCAGGCTAGGCTTAATGATTTAAGTAACAAAGCAAATAATTTGCTTTTTAATCTTACTAAGGCTGAAAATAAGCAGGTTAAGCTTATAAAGATTAACAAAAGACAAATGATCCCAATAAAATTGTAGGCATTTCCAAGGATTATTATAAAGATACTCTAATCCAAATATAAACTCTTAAAAAATGGAAAAATTCTTTGAAAACTGTAAAATCCCTCAGATTTCGAAAGTTCAGTTAGAAAACCTAAATAGTCCAATTTCCTCAGAGGAAGTGTCCACTATTATAAATAATCTGAAAACTGCAAATGCGGGTGGCCCTGATGGCCTAACTCCTTTTTACAAAACTATGGAGGATAAAATCTCACCTTTTCTAACAAACCTATTTAATGATATTTTATTCTTTGGAAAAAGTTTACCTACTAGCAAAATTTCAAATCTTAGAGTCATCCCAAAAAAAGACAAAGATTTATCCCTTCCCTCCTCCTAGGCCTATTTCCTTATTAAATTAAGATATCAAGATCCAAGGTCCTTGCTGATAGGCTTTCTTTGATTCTTCCCTCTATAATCTCCGAGGCCCAAATGGTTTTTATTAAGAATAGAGTTAAAGAAAGAGTTAAGAATATTAGGGCTTTGATCCATATTTTATGTCACCAAGAAACACAAAATCCCTAGTTCTATACTAAGGGTCGAATTTTGAAGTGGAAAATACTTCAACCATCGGATTGGATTACTTCGACTTCGAATGTCGAAGTCGAAGTTTTTTAAAACGAATTTGTCCGTTTTCGGTCGAACAAAAATCGTTTGAACGTACGATGAAATCCTTTGAATCTAACGATTCGAACAATTTCATCGATACATCGAACGCTTTTCCTTCAACTTCTAAAGACTTAGCCATATGTTGGCTATGGGTTCTAGGAGGTCCCCATAGGCTAACATAGCAATTCGGCAGGTTTAAGATGGCGAAGTGTCGAAGTCGAACAGTCGAAGAGACAGTACTTCGATTTTTGAAGTGGAATTTTTTACTTCGAATCGAAGTCGAATTTAGTCCTATTCGATGGTGGAAGTACCCAAAAAATAGTTAGAGATTCAAAGTTTTTAACTTCGAAAATTCACTTTGACCCTTAGTTTCTTCCATGTGTGAAGAATGGGCCAATTCTCCCCTTAATATTAAGGGACAAGCACTCTTTTTTAAATCTTTGATATTTCCCAAGCTAATATATCCATTAATTAATTTCCCTTTGCTTGTAAAACATTATGAAATAGAAACTTGACTCTGCTTTAAATAAATTTATTTGAAACGGTAAAAAAGCAAAAAATTCCCTTAATAAGTTGAGAGCTCAGTTAAACTTGGTGGTTTAAACCTTCCTGATTTCAGAGCTTTTAATTTATCAGCCCTCACTCGATATCTTGAGTGGATTTCTCAAGGCAATACATTTACAAACCCTGACATTGAGATCTTTCAAGAATAGAGATGTCGCGAACTGTTCGCCGGCGAACTTGTTCGCGCGAACATCGGGTGTTCGCGCTCGCCGGAAGTTCGCGAACGTCGCGCGACGTTCGCCATTTTGGGTTCGCCATTGTTGGCGCTTTTTTTTGCCCTCTCACCCCAGACCAGCAGGTACATGGCAGCCAATCAGGAAGCTCTCCCCTGGACCACTCCCCTTCCCTATAAAAACCGAAGCCCTGCAGCGTTTTTTCACTCTGCCTGTGTGTGCTGAAGAGATAGTGTAGGGAGAGAGCTGCTGCCTGTTAGTGATTTCAGGGACAGTTGAAAGTTTGCTGGCTAGTAATCGTTTTGATACTGCTCTGTTATTGGAGGGACAGAAGTCTGCAGGGGTTTGAGGACATTTAAGCTTAGGTAGCTTTGCTGGCTAGTAATCTACCTTCTACTGCAGTGCTCTGTATGTAGCTGCAGTGGGCAGCTGTCCTGCTTCTGATCTCATCTGCTGACTGCTGCAATAACAGTAGTCCTTGTAAGGACTGCTTTTATTTATTTTTTTGTTGTTTTACTACTACTACTACTACTACTACTATAAGAGCCCAGTGCTATTAGTCTAGCAGTGTTGGGGAGTGGGACTGGTGTGCTAATCTGCTGCTCCTAGTAGTTCAGCAGCACCAACTTTAATTTTTTTTTTTTAATATTCATTTTTTTTTTATTTTACTTTTTTTTATTTTACTACCGCTGTAGTAGTGTATAAGTTGACCTTTTAGGCATTATTTGCCCTGTAGGCATTATTTGCACACTGTTTTCTTCAACCCGCCATCGAGCTGTGTGACCTTGTTCACATTCTGTCTAAATATCCATAATATTACCGTCTCCAGAAAAAACACCGGAGTCACTTTTTTCAAGCAGCCATAATATATTTTACGTAATCCGTATCCACCGCTGTAGTAGTGTATACGTTGGCCTTGTAGGCATTATTTGCACACTGTTTTCTTCAACCCGCCATCGAGCTGTGTGACCTTGTTCCCATTCTGTCTAAATATCCATAATATTACCGTCTCCAGAAAAAACACCGGAGTCACTTTTTTCAAGCAGCATTCATATATTTTACGTAATCCGTATCCACCGCTGTAGTAGTGTATACGTTGGCCTTGTAGGCATTATTTGCACACTGTTTTCTTCAACCCGCCATCGAGCTGTGTGACCTTGTTCACATTCTGTCTAAATATCCATAATATTACCGTCTCCAGAAAAAAACACCGGAGTCACTTTTTTCAAGCAGCATTCATATATTTTACGTAATCCGTATCAACCGCTGTAGTAGTGTATACGTTGGCCTTGTAGGCATTATTTGCACACTGTTTTCTTCAACCCGCCATCGAGCTGTGTGACCTTGTTCCCATTCTGTCTAAATATCCATAATATTACCGTCTCCAGAAAAAACACCGGAGTCACTTTTTTCAAGCAGCATTCATATATTTTACGTAATCCGTATCCACCGCTTGTAGTAGTGAATACGTTGGCCTTGTAGGCATTATTTGCACACTGTTTTCTTCAACCCGCCATCGAGCTGTGTGACCTTGTTCACATTCTGTCTAAATATCCATAATATTACCGTCTCCAGAAAAAACACCGGAGTCACTTTTTTCAAGCAGCATTCATATATTTTACGTAATCCGTATCCACCGCTGTAGTAGTGTATACGTTGGCCTTGTAGGCATTATTTGCACACTGTTTTCTTCAACCCGCCATCGAGCTGTGTGACCTTGTTCACATTCTGTCTAAATATCCATAATATTACCGTCTCCAGAAAAAACACCGGAGTCACTTTTTTCAAGCAGCATTCATATATTTTACGTAATCCGTATCCACCGCTGTAGTAGTGTATACGTTGGCCTTGTAGGCATTATTTGCACACTGTTTTCTTCAACCCGCCATCGAGCTGTGTGACCTTGTTCACATTCTGTCTAAATATCCATAATATTACCGTCTCCAGAAAAAACACCGGAGTCACTTTTTTCAAGCAGCATTCATATATTTTACGTAATCCGTATCCACCGCTGTAGTAGTGTATACGTTGGCCTTGTAGGCATTATTTGCACACTGTTTTCTTCAACCCGCCATCGAGCTGTGTGACCTTGTTCACATTCTGTCTAAATATCCATAATATTACCGTCTCCAGAAAAAACACCGGAGTCACTTTTTTCAAGCAGCATTCATATATTTTACGTAATCCGTATCCACCGCTGTAGTAGTGAATACGTTGGCCTTGTAGGCATTATTTGCACACTGTTTTCTTCAACCCGCCATCGAGCTGTGTGACCTTGTTCACATTCTGTCTAAATATCCATAATATTACCGTCTCCAGAAAAAACACCGGAGTCACTTTTTTCAAGCAGCATTCATATATTTTACGTAATCCGTATCCACCGCTGTAGTAGTGTATACGTTGGCCTTGTAGGCATTATTTGCACACTGTTTTCTTCAACCCGCCATCGAGCTGTGTGACCTTGTTCACATTCTGTCTAAATATCCATAATATTACCGTCTCCAGAAAAAACACCGGAGTCACTTTTTTCAAGCAGCATTCATATATTTTACGTAATCCGTATCCACCGCTGTAGTAGTGTATACGTTGGCCTTGTAGGCATTATTTGCACACTGTTTTCTTCAACCCGCCATCGAGCTGTGTGACCTTGTTCACATTCTGTCTAAATATCCATAATATTACCGTCTCCAGAAAAAACACCGGAGTCACTTTTTTCAAGCAGCATTCATATATTTTACGTAATCCGTATCCACCGCTGTAGTAGTGTATACGTTGGCCTTGTAGGCATTATTTGCACACTGTTTTCTTCAACCCGCCATCGAGCTGTGTGACCTTGTTCACATTCTGTCTAAATATCCATAATATTACCGTCTCCAGAAAAAACACCGGAGTCACTTTTTTCAAGCAGCATTCATATATTTTACGTAATCCGTATCCACCGCTAGAGATGTCGCGAACTGTTCGCCGGCGAACTTGTTCGCGCGAACATCGGGTGTTCGCGCTCGCCGGAAGTTCGCGAACGTCGCGCGACGTTCGCCATTTTGGGTTCGCCATTGTTGGCGCTTTTTTTTGCCCTCTCACCCCAGACCAGCAGGTACATGGCAGCCAATCAGGAAGCTCTCCCCTGGACCACTCCCCTTCCCTATAAAAACCGAAGCCCTGCAGCGTTTTTTCACTCTGCCTGTGTGTGCTGAAGAGATAGTGTAGGGAGAGAGCTGCTGCCTGTTAGTGATTTCAGGGACAGTTGAAAGTTTGCTGGCTAGTAATCGTTTTGATACTGCTCTGTTATTGGAGGGACAGAAGTCTGCAGGGGTTTGAGGGACATTTAAGCTTAGGTAGCTTTGCTGGCTAGTAATCTACCTTCTACTGCAGTGCTCTGTATGTAGCTGCAGTGGGCAGCTGTCCTGCTTCTGATCTCATCTGCTGACTGCTGCAATAACAGTAGTCCTTGTAAGGACTGCTTTTATTTATTTTTTTGTTGTTTTACTACTACTACTACTACTACTACTACTATAAGAGCCCAGTGCTATTAGTCTAGCAGTGTTGGGGAGTGGGACTGGTGTGCTAATCTGCTGCTCCTAGTAGTTCAGCAGCACCAACTTTAATTTTTTTTTTTAATATTCATTTTTTTTTTATTTTACTTTTTTTATTTACTACCGCTGTAGTAGTGTATAAGTTGACCTTTTAGGCATTATTTGCCCTGTAGGCATTATTTGCACACTGTTTTCTTCAACCCGCCATCGAGCTGTGTGACCTTGTTCACATTCTGTCTAAATATCCATAATATTACCGTCTCCAGAAAAAACACCGGAGTCACTTTTTTCAAGCAGCCATAATATATTTTACGTAATCCGTATCCACCGCTGTAGTAGTGTATACGTTGGCCTTGTAGGCATTATTTGCACACTGTTTTCTTCAACCCGCCATCGAGCTGTGTGACCTTGTTCCCATTCTGTCTAAATATCCATAATATTACCGTCTCCAGAAAAAACACCGGAGTCACTTTTTTCAAGCAGCATTCATATATTTTACGTAATCCGTATCCACCGCTGTAGTAGTGTATACGTTGGCCTTGTAGGCATTATGTGCACACTGTTTTCTTCAACCCGCCATCGAGCTGTGTGACCTTGTTCCCATTCTGTCTAAATATCCATAATATTACCGTCTCCAGAAAAAACACCGGAGTCACTTTTTTCAAGCAGCCATAATATATTTTACGTAATGGCGAAAAAATGACTATTTTCAGCATTTATATGGCATATTTTTTCTGGCAACTGTGCTTCAGTGGCTGCGTCCAAAAAAACTGGGCAAACAATGCCTACAAGGTCAACGTATGGCAGTTGTTTAAAGAGAACAGTAGATTACTAGCCAGCAAAGCTACCTAAGCTAAAATGTCCCTCAAATCCCTGCAGACTTCTGTCCCTCCAATACAGAGCAGTATCAAGCAGATTACTAGCCAGCAAACTTACTATCATCTGTCCCTGAAATCACTAACAGCTCTCCCCTACACTATCTCTTCCAAGCACACACAGGCAGATTTTTCAGATACATTTTTGCCCTTGATCCCCCTCTGGCATGCCACTGTCCAGGTCGTTGCACCCTTTAAACAACTTTAAAATCATTTTTCTGGCCAGAAATGTCTTTTCTAGATGTTAAAGTTCGCCTTCCCATTGAAGTCTATGGGGTTCGCGAACCGTTCGCGAACCGCTCGCGTTTTTGCGCAAGTTCGCGAATATGTTCGCGAACTTTTTTTCCGACGTTCGCTACATCCCTATCCACCGCTGTAGTAGTGTATACGTTGGCCTTGTAGGCATTATTTGCACACTGTTTTCTTCAACCCGCCATCGAGCTGTGTGACCTTGTTCACATTCTGTCTAAATATCCATAATATTACCGTCTCCAGAAAAAACACCGGAGTCACTTTTTTCAAGCAGCATTCATATATTTTACGTAATCCGTATCCACCGCTGTAGTAGTGAATACGTTGGCCTTGTAGGCATTATTTGCACACTGTTTTCTTCAACCCGCCATCGAGCTGTGTGACCTTGTTCACATTCTGTCTAAATATCCATAATATTACCGTCTCCAGAAAAAACACCGGAGTCACTTTTTTCAAGCAGCATTCATATATTTTACGTAATCCGTATCCACCGCTGTAGTAGTGAATACGTTGGCCTTGTAGGCATTATTTGCACACTGTTTTCTTCAACCCGCCATCGAGCTGTGTGACCTTGTTCACATTCTGTCTAAATATCCATAATATTACCGTCTCCAGAAAAAACACCGGAGTCACTTTTTTCAAGCAGCATTCATATATTTTACGTAATCCGTATCCACCGCTGTAGTAGTGTATACGTTGGCCTTGTAGGCATTATTTGCACACTGTTTTCTTCAACCCGCCATCGAGCTGTGTGACCTTGTTCACATTCTGTCTAAATATCCATAATATTACCGTCTCCAGAAAAAACACCGGAGTCACTTTTTTCAAGCAGCATTCATATATTTTACGTAATCCGTATCCACCGCTGTAGTAGTGTATACGTTGGCCTTGTAGGCATTATTTGCACACTGTTTTCTTCAACCCGCCATCGAGCTGTGTGACCTTGTTCACATTCTGTCTAAATATCCATAATATTACCGTCTCCAGAAAAAACACCGGAGTCACTTTTTTCAAGCAGCATTCATATATTTTACGTAATCCGTATCCACCGCTGTAGTAGTGTATACGTTGGCCTTGTAGGCATTATTTGCACACTGTTTTCTTCAACCCGCCATCGAGCTGTGTGACCTTGTTCACATTCTGTCTAAATATCCATAATATTACCGTCTCCAGAAAAAACACCGGAGTCACTTTTTTCAAGCAGCCATAATATATTTTACGTAATCCGTATCCACCGCTGTAGTAGTGTATACGTTGACCTTGTAGGCATTATTTGCACACTGTTTTCTTCAACCCGCCATCGAGCTGTGTGACCTTGTTCACATTTTGTCTAAATATTGATAATATTATCGTCTCTAGAAAAACCACTTGAGTTACTTTTTTTCAAGCAGCATTCATATATTTTACGTAATCCGTATCCACCGCTGTAGTAGTGTATACGTTGACTTTGTAGGCATTATTTGCACAGTGTTTTCTTCAACCCGCCATCTAGCTGTGTGTATTATCGTTTCCAGAAAAACCAACTGAGTTTTTGTTGTTGTTGTTGTTTTTTTAAAAATAATGCCAGGCAAAGGCAGGCCGCCACGCAGAGGCCGTGCTAGGGGCCGTGCTGCTATGCAATCCTGTGGCCCTAGCAAGTTGCCCAGTTTTAAAAAGCCAATGACCCTGAACTCCCAAAATGCTGAAGAGGTAGTTGACTGGCTTACACAGCACACCCCATCCTCTACCGTTTCTAACTTTACCACAACATCCTCCTCATCCTCCACTGCTATGGCCACCCCACGTAACACTTCCTCCACCACCGGTGCCCCTTCTTCACTGGGGTCAGAGGAGTTATTTTCCCATGAGTTTCTTGAACTGAGTAATGCGCAACCATTATTGCCAGAAGAAGATGAAGGAGATGAGGACCTTACACCAGATTTAATTCTGGCAGAGAACACGATAGAGATGGACATAATGAGTGATGAGGAGGAGGTCCCCGCTGCTGCTTCCTTCTGTGATGTGTCAGAAGAAATTGATGCATCTGAGGAGAATGATGATGAGGAGATTGATGTTTTGTGGGTGCCTAGTAGAAGAGAGCAAGAGGAGGGTAGTTCAGATGGAGAGACGGAGAGTCAGAGAGGCAGTAGGAGAATAAGACTTAGAAGAAGCAGGGAGGACAGCCCGCAGGGATCAGTAGGGCAACAACATGTATCGGCACCTGTGTTCAGCCGGCCAACGCACCCGCCATTGCCGCCAATACCGCCAACTCCGCCAACTTCTACTGTTACCGCCAGATCGCACACTTCCAAAAAGTCAGCAGTGTGGGATTTTTTTAATGTGTGTGCCTCTGACAAAAGCATTGTAATTTGCAATGAGTGCAGTCAGAAACTGAGCCTTGGTAAGCCCAACAGCCACATAGGTACAACTTCTATGCGAAGGCACATGAGCGGCAAGCACAAAGCACTTTGGGAGCAACACCTCAAAGGCAACAGGCAAACTAAAAGCCACACTCCTTCTGGTCCAGCATCTTACTGCTCTACCTCTGCTCTCCTTGACCCGTCTGAACCACCCTCCACTCCGCCTTCCACCTTGACCACCTGTTCCCATTCCCAGTCATCTGCCACCAGCCAAGTTTCTGTGAAGGCCATGTTTGAGCGTAAGAAGCCAATGTCTGACTGTCACCCCCTTGCCCGGCGTCTGACAGCTGGCTTGTCTGCACTCTTAGCCCGCCAGCTTTTACCATACCAGCTGGTGGACTCTGAGGCCTTCCGCAAATTTGTAGCAATTGGGACACCGCAGTGGAAGGTACCCAGCCGCAATTTTTTTTCTAAAAAGGGAATACCACACCTGTACCAACATGTGCAGAGCCAAGTTACCGCATCTCTGTCACTTAGTGTTGGGCCAAAGGTCCATATGACTACTGACGCATGGTCCTCCAAGCATGGTCAGGGCAGGTATGTCACCTACACTGCCCACTGGGTGAACTTGGTAATGGCTGGGAAGCAGGGAATGGGTAGCTCAACAACAACAGTGGAGTTGGTGTCACCGCCACGGATTGCACGCGGTTCTGCCACCACCTCTACTCCTCCATCGCTCTCTACCTCGTCTTCTTCTTCTTCTTACTCTGCTGCTGGGTCCTCCTTCTCCTCCTCCACACATGTGCACCCCCAGCTCCCCCTAGGCTATTCGACGTGCCAGGTACGCCGTTGTCACGCTGTCTTGGGGATGACGTGCCTGGAAAGCAAAAACCATACCGGATCTGTACTCCTGTCATCTCTGCAGTCACAGGCCGATCGGTGGCTGACCCCACACCAACTGCAGATCGGAAAAGTGGTGTGTGACAATGGAAGCAATCTGTTGGCAGCGTTGAGCTAGGCAATTTAACACATGTGCCCTGCACGGCACATGTGTTAAATTTAATAGTCCAACGTTTTGTCTCCAAGTACCCAGGATTCCAGGACGTTCTCACCCAGTCCAGAAAGGTGTCGGCCCATTTCAGACGTTCCTACACAGCCATGGCACGCCTTGCTGACATTCAGCAGCGCTACAACATGCCAGTCAGGCGTTTGATTTCTGACAGCCAGACTCGCTGGAATTCAACGCTCCTTATGTTGGAACGTCTGCTGCAACAACAAAGGGCCGTCAACGAGTACCTTTTTGAACTGGGTGGTAGGACTGGATCTGCACAGCTGGGGATTTTTTTCCCCCGTTACTGGGTGCTTATGCGCGATGCCTGCAGGCTCATGCGACCTTTTGAAGAGGTGACAAATATGGTCAGTCGCACCGAAGGCACCATCAGCGACCTAATACCCTTCGCTTTCTTCCTGGAGCGTGCCGTGCGACGAGTGACAGATGAGGCTGTAGACCAGCGTGACGAGGAGCTGGAAGCGCACGATTTCTGGTCGGAATCACCAGAACGAACCCAGGCACCTGCTGCAACGCAGGGAGAGGTGCCAGAAGTGGAGTCAGAGGAGGAAGGTGGCTTTGTGGAGGAGGAGGAGGAGGACCAACAGGAGCAGGCTTCCCAGGGGGCTAGTGGTGACCTTTTGGGGACCCCTGGTCTTGTACGTGGCTGGGGGGAGGAGACCGTGGATGATGCAGTCCTTGATAATGAGGAAGCGGAGATGGATAGCTCTGCATCCAACCTTGTGAGAATGGGGTCTTTCATGCTGTCATGCCTGTTGAAGGACCCCCGTATCAAGAGGCTTAAGGAGAAGGACCTGTACTGGGTCGCAACGCTACTAGACCCTCGGTACAAGCATAAAGTGTCAGAAATGTTACCAACATACCACAAGTCCGAAAAGATGCGGCATTTACAAACCAGCCTGCAAAACATGTTGTACAATGCTTTTAAGGGTGATGTCACTTCAGGAACTCATCAACATTCCAGGGGCAGAGGTGCCAGTAATCCTGCCACGAGCACACCTGCAAGGACAAAGCCCTTTGGCCAGTCTGTAACGTCAGACATGCAAATGTTTTTCTGTCCAAGGCAGCGCCACAACCCTTCTGGATCCACCCTCAAAGAACGCCTCGACCGGCAGGTAGCGGACTACCTGGCATTAACTGCAGATATCGACACTCTGAGGAGCGATGAACCCCTGGACTACTGGGTGCGCAGGCTTGATCTGTGGCCAGAGCTGTCACAATTTGCCATGAACCTCTTGTCTTGCCCAGCCTCAAGTGTGCTCTCAGAAAGGACCTTCAGTGCAGCAGGAGGGATTGTAACTGAGAAGAGAACTCGCCTAGGTCACAAAAGTGTCGATTACCTGACCTTTATTAAAATGAATGAGGGGTGGATCTCGGAGGGTTACTGCACGCCGGAAGACTTGTTCTGACTTCTATGCAGCTGTCCTTCTCTTCAAGCCTCATGACTCCACACACAGCTGTCCTTTAGCGTCCTCCTCCTCCCTCCGCCACCGTTACAAACTAGGGTGCAAACCCTACTGGTTTAATTTTTTCTGGCCTCTGTGCTTCAGTGGCTGCAACCAAAAAAACTGGGCAAACAATGTCTACAAGGTCAACGTATGGCAAAAAATGACTATTTTCAGCATTTATATGGCATATTTTTTCTGGCAACTGTGCTTCAGTGGCTGCATCCAAAAAAATGCATATTTTCTGCATTTATATGGCATAATTTTTCTGGCCTCTGTGCTTCAGTGGCTGCAACCAAAAAAATGCATATTTTCTGCATTTATATGGCATAATTTTTCTGGCCTCTGTGCTTCAGTGGCTGCAACCAAAAAAATTTATATTTTCAGCATTTATATGGCATAATTTTTCTGGCAACTGTGCTTCAGTGGCTGCGACCAAAAAAATGACTATTTTCAGCATTTATATGGCATATTTTTCTGGCCTCTGTGCTTCAGTGGCTGCGGCCAAAAAAACTGGGCAAACAATGCCTACAAGGTCAACGACGTTGACCTTGTAGGCATTGTTTGCCCAGTTTTTTTGGCCGCAGCCACTGAAGCACAGAGGCCAGAAAAAATATGCCATATAAATGCTGAAAATAGTCATTTTTTGCCATACGTTGACTCAACGTATATGGCAAAAAATGACTATTTTCAGCATTTATATGGCATATTTTTTCTGGCAACTGTGCTTCAGTGGCTGCGACCAAAAAAATGCATATTTTCTGCATTTATATGGCATAATTTTTCTGGCCTCTGTGCTTCAGTGGCTGCAACCAAAAAAATTTATATTTTCAGCATTTATATGGCATAATTTTTCTGTCAACTGTGCTTCAGTGGCTGCGACCAAAAAAATGCATGTTTTCTGCATTTATATGGCATAATTTTTCTGGCCTCTGTGCTTCAGTGGCTGCAACCAAAAAAGTTTATATTTTCAGCATTTATATGGCATAATTTTTCTGTCAACTGTGCTTCAGTGGCTGCGACCAAAAAAATGCATATTTTCTGCATTTATATGGCGTAATTTTTCTGGCCTCTGTGCTTCAGTGGCTGCAACCAAAAAAATTTATATTTTCAGCATTTATATGGCATAATTTTTCTGGCAACTGTGCTTCAGTGGCTGCGTCCAAAAAAACTGGGCAAACAATGTCTACAAGGTCAACGTATGGCGAAAAAATGACTATTTTCAGCATTTATATGGCATATTTTTTCTGGCAACTGTGCTTCAGTGGCTGCGTCCAAAAAAACTGGGCAAACAATGCCTACAAGGTCAACGTATGGCAGTTGTTTAAAGAGAACAGTAGATTACTAGCCAGCAAAGCTACCTAAGCTAAAATGTCCCTCAAATCCCTGCAGACTTCTGTCCCTCCAATACAGAGCAGTATCAAGCAGATTACTAGCCAGCAAACTTACTATCATCTGTCCCTGAAATCACTAACAGCTCTCCCCCTACACTATCTCTTCCAAGCACACACAGGCAGATTTTTCAGATACATTTTTGCCCTTGATCCCCCTCTGGCATGCCACTGTCCAGGTCGTTGCACCCTTTAAACAACTTTAAAATCATTTTTCTGGCCAGAAATGTCTTTTCTAGATGTTAAAGTTCGCCTTCCCATTGAAGTCTATGGGGTTCGCGAACCGTTCGCGAACCGCTCGCGTTTTTGCGCAAGTTCGCGAATATGTTCGCGAACTTTTTTTCCGACGTTCGCTACATCCCTATTCAAGAACCCTTCTTTGATATTTTATCTGTTTTACATAGCAAATAGGGTAATGTTCCTTGTGATTTTAAGAGGTATCCTCTTTATCGTGATTCTATTTTTGTGTGGAAACATTTATTTTCTCAACAGGTATAGTTATACGGAAACCCCTTTCATGCCAGCTTAACTCTTACTCAAACCCTAAGATTATCAAAAGTCTGACTCTTTTTTATTTTCTATTAAGAGAAATTTACTAGTCTTAGTAAAATACATATTTGATCCACTTAATAAAACCTTAATGTATTGGTCAAAATTCAAAGAAGAGTACAAACTGCTTGATTCTGATTTTTATTTATTTTTTAAAGTTATTATTACTTAGCTTGTCAATGCGGTCTTTCTCTGCTACATAATAACAAAAATCTGGTTTTAGCTGACCATAAGCTAGCAGATGATTTGGCAGAATTTTTGGAACTCCCCTGTTTGATTTCTATTAGCTCTCTATCTAAAAAATTTTTGGAATGTTTATGGTACAGACTCAAACCCGTTATCAAAACCTTCCATCAAATGGATTGAGTTTTTTTTGTATTCAAATAAATGTTTATTGAGACATATTATTTGACAATTCCGTGAGTAAATTGCTGTTACATGTATCACATTTATCAAATATACATCATTTCAGTATTTACTATAGCACTTGTCTGCTCTCATACAAATATACATTTTGTCAATAAACATTATATATGTGTATCAAATAATAATAAATAATCAAGTAAAATGTAAATCATAATACAACCATAATGAATTCAAATAAAATGATAAAATGCTAAGGCAAGGCGTGTATGTCTATACAATTTAGTTTAATATCTGGTCAGTCTATTTCTTAGATGGGCGTATCCCTTTGATTTGCTATAAATTGCGTCCATATGGCTCGGTAAATCTCATTCACCACTTTGTCCCATTCCTCTCTAGTGGGTGGTAATGGACTTCTCCAGTGTATAGGTATCAATGACTTTGCTGCCATCAGCAGCTGTATCAATAATTTAGTCTTGGAGGAATCATCGGACTTAATCTGGTGCAACAATAATATGGTCGGGGAGGATTTGTGTAGTAGAACCCCTGTAATATCTTTACAGTCTGACAATACATTTAACCAGAATGAGTCTAAAACCAGACAATTAAGCCATAGATGTGATAGAGTTCCTCTGCCTGTATTGCACCACCAACAGAGATCGTCTGGAAGCAGGTCCATTTGCTTTAACCTCACTGGGGTTCTATACCACGGGGACAACAATTTAAAAGAGTATTCCTGATATCTGTTACTAATAGAACACCTGGAGTTAGTTTGGAAGATGTGATCCCAATCAGAGTCAGAGAGTGTCATATCCAGTTCAGTCTCCCATTGACATATATTGTTGGACGATCTACACATTTTAAACTATGTAATAACTTATACAATACTGAAATCTGATGTGGGATAGCACCTTCTTTAGCACAGAAAGATTCAAAAGTGGTCAGGTCTCTTCTGTTCATTCCTTCCAGGTTTACTTTTAACTTCCCCCTCCAATGTGAAAGTTGTAGATACCTCCACTGATCCTGTGGGGGTTGGTAAGAGGTGCAATAATTTCGGTTTCGAAATTCCAAAGGCTTGCTGATATCCCTCATCTTGTAGGCTAGGCGGAAAATCAGGATTTTAGCGGCAGAAGTGGAGAGGGAAAACAAGTCTAAATCTAATTTACGGCTAATTTTTTTCCATATCTGGAGAGAGGGAGTCAATAATACATGAGGGCATAGTTTCTTGATATGATGTTCCAAATTCTGCACCCATTGGAGAGAATGAAGAGAGAGTATTACCAACCCATGCATCTTCCATTTGTCTCCATGGAAGGGAGGAATTAGAATCTGCATATTCCCTTATTCGAGCTAATATACTCGCCTGTTAATATGATTCTAGGTCTGGATATCCCAAACCTCCAGTTTGTTTCGATTTATACAGTGTTAGGGTCTTCACTCTACCTCTTTTTCCTCTATTAACATATTCTCTAATCAAGGCGTTACATTCTTTAAAGAAAGTAATTGGTAGATGAATGGGGAGGGTCTGGAAAAGGTATAAAAATTTAAGAAGAATTGTCATTTTTATAGTGTTGATTCTCCCTAACCATGTAAAATATTTAGTGCCCCATGTTTTCAAGACTTTCCGGGTCTCTTCAAGTTAAGGCTTATAGTTCAAGTTGTAGAAGAGTTGGCTATCAGACGCAATCAGGATACCCAGATATTTGAAACTTATGGGTTGGCGTTTAAAAGCAAAATTAGCTTGCAACTGATGTTTCATTTGGGGGATTGCGTTTATAAACAGGGCCTCCGACTTATCCATATTAACTTTGTAGTTCGATAATATTCCAAATTCTTGTAGTTCCCGCAGTAAATTCGGAATAGTAACGATTGGTTGGGAAACAACGAATAGAAGGTCATCAGCGAAAGCTGCCACTCTATAATCGTTATTTCCAATTTTTAGACCTCTTATATCCGGATTTCGTCTGATAGCGTTTAATAAGAACTCCATAGTTATCACATAGATAAGTGGAGACAGGGTGCACCCCTGCCTTGTCCCATTCCTGATATCGAATGGTAGGGAGAGAAGCCCATTAACTTGCACTTGTGCCGATGGAACAGTATAGGAAGCCATGATTTTACCTCTGAACTTGGGACCTAACTCCAAACTTTCCAGTGCTAGATCTAGAAAGTCCCAACTCACTCTATCGAAGGCCTTCTCTGCATCCGTTGAGAGGAGCAGAGAAGGCCCCCCTTGTTTTTGAGCCCATGCGATCCAATTATGAACTTTAAAAGTATTTTCCTTTGCTTCCCATCCCATTACAAAGCCTACTTGATCCCTATGTATAATTAAGGGAAGAATAGGTTTTAAACGCTCGGCCAAAATTTTAGTAAACAGTTTCAAGTCTATATTTAGAAGAGAAATGGGTCTATAGCTACTGCAATTAGTTTCATCCTTATCCTGTTTCGGGATGACTGCAATGTGTGCCAGTAAGAATTCCTGATTCAGGGATTTTCTTTATCTATAGTATTGAACAGTGTTTCCAAAAGGGGTGTAACATACACATTACATTGTTTATAAAATCTAGCCGGGAAGCCATCCGGACCAGGTGACTTATGAAGTGGGAGTTGTTTAATGGAGTCCAATATTTCAGTTTGAGTAATAGGGGATTCTAATGTTTCGAGGAGGTAAGTATTGAGGAGGTATCAGTGGGAGTTTGTTGTTTCGTAAATAGATCCTAATATGATTTCTACAATCTTCTCTCACCTGAGCAGAGTTAGATGGGTTAATATTGTAAAGTTTTGTATAATATGCACAAAACACTTCTGCCATCTGCTTAGGAATGAAGTGTAATTTGGCCTTTTCATCTTTTATTTTATGAATATGCGAGACAGTATGTCTCTGTTTTAGAGCCTGTGATAACATTTTCCCTACCTTGTTTCCGTACTCAAAGTATTTCTGTCTAGTTTTGGCCAGATTGCTCTGAATGTTATGATTTAGTAAAACATGAAGTTTCAGCTTACATTCCGTTTAATTTTTGAGATGTTCTATATCAAGACTTTTTTATGCATTTGTTCCAATAAATGGGTAATTTGTAAATTCCGTAATTTTTTTAATCGTGAGCCATGTTTAATAAAAATTCCTCTGGCTAGGCATTTAAGAGCTTGCCATTTAGCTAAGGGGGAAGATGTTTTATCTGATCGAATGGCTTCTTTATAGGCCGAGAATGACTCTGTCAACTCCTTCATACAGTCCAGGTCCTCTAACAATGCTTCATTAAGTTTCCATCTCCATTCCGAGGTATGTTTATGTGGCAGATGCAATTTAATTTGAGTAGCCCCATGATCTGACCACAATATATCTTGTATCGTTGCTGCTGACAGCCAACCCAGGTGGTGTTGAGAAATCAATATATAATTGATTCTCGTGTATACTGTTTTAGCATGGGAATAAAATGTAAAATTTTTCTCCATAGGATGGAGATATCTCCAAGTGTCTATTAACTGGACTCTATTAAGATCTTTATGTATTAAGTAGATGGCGGAGTACGGCAATGAGAGTCTAATATAGGTTGGAGAGTTAAATTTAGGTCTCCGCCAAGGATCAGACAGCCTTCTCCAAAATTTTCTACACTCTTTAACAACTTCCGTAAATACGAAGGTTGAGTCTTATTAGGAAAATAAACACTTCCAATCGTACATTTAGTATGGTGAATCAACCCCTTAACGAAGATGAATCTACCCTCATCATCTTTTAACGTGTCTATCAATTTAAAGTCCAAGTTTTTATGTAGACCAATTGCAACTCCCTTATTTTTCTGCATTGGGTTATTACTATAAAACTACCTGGGATAGCCGCCATGCTTAATGGGAGAACAATCCTCTCCTTTTAGATGCGTTTCTTGCAATAAAACAATGTACGTTTTCCCCTTATACATTGCATATAAAATCGTATGCCGTTTTTCCGGAATTTTGAAATGGAATGAGTTTTTATAATGTTTTACAATAAAGTGTCTCCCTCAGATTTGATGAAATCTATTAATGATTACAACAAATTAATTTTAGCAGAGAGTTGGAGGGTACATTTTAAGCTTATACATCTAGGCTATGGGAAAAAAAATTCCACTAATAGTCCTATGTCATATTGTCCTAAATGTGACGAAACTAATGTGTCACTTTTCCATTATATATGGTCCTGTCCAAAGATTGATCTATTTTGGAGGGAAGTCACTAGTTTTTTGAATTTTAAACTGAAGATAAAAATTAAATTGTCTCTGTGCTTTGCTTTATTGCATCTAGATAATATATTGCTTTCTTTGGTTCCTAAGGCAAATTTTATCTCCCATGAGAGTAAATTATTAACTACTTTTTTTCTAGCTGCTTCTAGGAAAGCTTTATTTAATTTCTGGTTACAAAAGGAACCCCCTCATTATCGGACACCATTTCTTATATGAATCAGCTTAGCTGGAAAGAAGCTTTAATAATTAAACTAAAGAGAATGATTCCAAAGATTCTTTTAGGCTGATTTGGTCTCCTTATTTTTAAATCTGTACCTCTAATACTGGTGATCAAATAATGCGGTTTCTTCAATTGTAAGAAGATCTTCCCGGCATTCCAGTTGATGAATGGGCTTTTTCTTTCTTTCTTTTATTACATGTTCATCCACTGGCTTAGTTAAATTTAGTTAGTTTTCTTGAATGGTATACATTTTTGATAATATCATACCATTGTATCGAATGCAACATATTTTCTTCAACTGCATTACATTTGCTGTCATTCTGTTTCATTTGTTTAATATAAAATTCAAATAAAATATTTTAAATATAAGAAAGAAGAAGCCAGAAGTTCTGTGGTGCTCGCTGGAAGAACCCCAGGCCCAGTGCTGATTTGAGCACTGGTCTGGGGTGTGAGGTAAGTAGGATGCACCGAATCCACTATTCTGGATTTGGCCGAACCCCTGAATCCTTTGTGAAAGATTCAGCCAAATACCGAATCCGAACCCTAATTAGCATATGTAAATTAGGAGTGGGAAGGGAAAAATGTTTACTTTCTTGTTTTGTGACAAAAAGTCACGCAATTTCCCTCCCCACCCCTAATTTGCATATGCAAATTAGGATTTGGATTTGGTTCGGCCTGGCAGAAGGATTCTGCCCAATCCGACTCCTGCTGAAAAAGGCCGAATCCCGAAAAGAATCCTGGATTCGGTGCATCCCTAAAGGTAAGCATATACAATCACTTGGGGGTGCCTAACTTTTGGCACCCCCAAATAAATATGCCTTTCCTTCTCCTTTATTTAAAATAAATATTTAATATGAGCTTCATCTCACAGAAACTTAGAGGGAAATGTAATAAAATTTGCAAAGAGAATACATTTGAGCACAATAACAATAAAAATTTGCATGTCACCCCCAAGTAAAGAGTACCTTTCCTTCTCCTTTAAGTAAGCCCTAGTAACAAGTTAGCAGTCAGTCTATTAAAAAGCAATAAGCAATTTGTTTGTCAGTCATGGGCAGACAGAAGGAACTATAAGTGGATAAAAACATCCATGCTTATTGCTCCGATGTTGCTAGGTTACAAAGATTGACCCTAAGCAATGGGTTCTGAGTTGTTTACTGTAAGCAAGATTTTACTTTTGACTTGAGAATTGGATGGAATAAGCTACTGTCTACATTATGGGGGTTATTTACTAAACTCCGAATACCCGAAAATGCCAGAAATCTGAAAAATGTGTGATTTTTTTTGTGTTATAATAGGCTTTTAAAAAAATCATGAATTTTTCGGAATTTGTTAAACCCCGAGGGCTTAAAAGTCAGAATATCTCAAACCTGTCGAGGTTGCATAAAAGTCAATGGGAACAGTCCCATCGATTTTTGGTTGTGTCGGGGTTTCGAGCAATTTCCCAATGTTTTTGAAACTTTCGGGTGAAAACTCGAAATTATTTTTTTCTGAGAAAATTCACGAAAAATCTTGAAATTCTGAGCTTTTCCTGCAAAGGTAATTTTTGGGAAAATGTAATAATGAATAAGCATTACAAACCCGAGCGGCTTAGATCGGAGTTTGTAGCAGCCGATATTGAGATAAATTCGGACCTTGATAAATAACCCCCTATGTGTCAGGTTTGGGGTGTCTGCAATCAGACCTTAAACCCACTCAGATGAGTGCCTGCTAGTGGGAGTAAACTGGATTTATCTATTTATTGTGTATTGAAGTAAGAGAGAGGCTGAAAAACAAACACTGTATTGTATTTTTAATTAATTCTTTTTTTTTTTAGTGTGGTACATAAAAAAGCCACAATAAAAAGATTTCTTTCACATTCCCAGATCACCAGAAGCATGGACATTATCACCCAGACCAGCACCATAATAGGCTAACTATGAAGCCAAGTTCCACTTCTAATTCCGGTTCACCATCCAGTGTACTGATCAAAAAACAAGCAAGCTCAACCAAGAGAACCACGGATCCTAGTAAAACTACAAATGAGAAATCATCTGCTTGCACTCTTTTATAAGTACTTTGTACATAAAAGGGATAATGTTTATAGGAAAGAAATGGAAGAATTGGCAGAATATGGCTAATGATGATGGTAATATGGCTACCTGACATTTATCTGCTGTAAACATCACTGGCAATAGCTGAAAATGATAAATTTAGAGCTGTACGCATCGCATTGAATTACTGATAATATGCCATAGTTTCCAATTTTTTTTTAAAGTCTTTATGTATTTGTTTGAACATTTTCGCACATAAAGCAATTGATATAATAAAATAATACTTGTTCACATACATATCAGTTTCGTATTCCGATTAATTTTGCTGATATTGCAATTGTGAAAAGTCAAACTTTTAGTTTTTACTTAACATAAAAAAACATAACAGGGGGGGGGGGGTAGGCCGTGGAGGATGCCTAGTGCAGGTAAGCATGTCTGCACTTGATGTTAGTTTAACTGTTGTTCTGTGGTGTGGCTGAGTCTAGAGTGTCAGCCCACGGCCCCAGATTTTCCCAAATTTGTCTGGGCAGCCTCTGTTCATGTATGTCAACTAGTAGAGGGGAAGAGCCTAGTTTATCAGAGATTTCCATCGACCCATAATGTGTAGTCCCGATGGTGTGAGATGGTGTGGTTCTGTGTATTGAGCAATATTGTATCAAGATTTCACTGCTACCAATTACAGAGGGCAAATATGAGTGAGTGATGTCCTCCCAGTCCTCTGAGTCGAACTGTGGTATATCAGAAACCCATTTAGTATAGCTTTGTGCGAACGGGTTGCCCCTCTGCTTGTTTAGGATGGAATAGATACGGGAGATTCAAGCCTTTCTGAACAGGTGCCCTGAGCATTTTCTCAAGGGCTGAGAGAGAGATCTTGGGTTAACTGGGGAACTCACTGTTTGCTGTGTGCCTGTTGGAGGTACCTAAACCACATAGTCCCAGAGTGGTTGAATTCTGCTGTAAGAGTTTCATAGAGTCCAAAAAGCTGCTGCAACTGATAAAGGTGAATCAAATCTTTAGTTGTGTTATTTTATTGGCTCATACAAAGTAGACAGGGCAACGTTTCGGACCTTGCAGGGTCCTTTATTAAGGCTTGATAAAGGACCCTGCGAGATCTGAAACATTGCCCTGTCTACTTTGTATGAGCCAATAAAATAACACAACTAAAGATTTGATTCACCTTTATCAGTGTGCAGCAGCTTTTTGGACCATATGTGACTTACCAACTGTGGCAGGTTGGGTAATATGCTGTCTGGCACCTGATCCTGAAAGAAGGAATACAGGGGTAGAGCACTCCAACATTGAGTGGTAAGAGTTTCATAGGACTTCAGACCTTGGTTATCATATGGCTGCCCCAGATATTTAATTTTATATTTTGCCCAGTGATGGGTCAGGTACGGACAGGAAATGGCTCAGATGAGGATTACACCATATAGGTGTGAAGGGGGAGGCAGTGTCTTGTATCTCTTTGTCATATTTGAGGGCTTTTGTCCAAATATTGGGTAGTCCCCCAAAAGGGAGTGTTTGCCAATGATTCAGTGGACCTCGCTGCCTCTGCTGATATGGGGAAGGCAGCATTATCAGCTGAGGGGAAAAGCCACCAGGCCACATAGACTAGTTGGGAGGCTAAGTAGTAAAGGAAAAAGTGTGGCATCGACAACTCTCCATTGCTCTTGGGAGCTATCAGGTTTTGAAGCTTATCCGAGGCTTCTTATTAGCCCATACAAAATTTATATAAGAATTTGCATGGCTCTGGACTGACCCACACTCCCAGGTATTTAAATACCTCCACCTGTTGTAGCAGTAGGGTGGGTGAATGTGGAGAGGGCCTAGGTTTAATTAAGAACATGTAAGTAGACTTTTGGCAGTTAACACGTAGCCTGAGTCCAAGTAGTGCCATGAGTATGCTAGGTATACCAATGCATCGTCTGCATATAAGGATATTTGCTCTTCCACTTCCCCAAAGCGCAGACCCCTGAGCTGCGGGCATGCCCAGATTGATGCCACTATGGGCTCTATAGCCCGTGTAAAGAGATAAGGGGAGAGCGGGCATCCCTGCCTCGGCTCCCTCCCTACGGCAAAGGGCTCAGACACCAGTTTTTTAGTAAGAATTCTGGCTTCGAGTTAATTTATCTTTCTGTTCCTAAAGCTGACTTCCATGACAACTCCACACACTTTCCCTGACACTACAGAACTTGGAGGAGGGGAGATTTTTTGAAGTAAAGCAGCCACAGGCCGGCCCGCCGTGTTGAGTAATTCATGCAGGCTGAAGTCTGTGTGCATAAAGAGCAGTTGGAGCTGGAGTGCAGATAATCATGATTTTTATGAAAAAAGTACAGAATTTTTAATGGAAGTAGACAGAAATTGATTCTACTTACCGTAATTTTTATTTCCAAGTCACTATCATGGCAGCATTCACCAACATGGGTAATTCCCGCCCCTTTAAGGTCACTGCACAGGAAATACAAACTTCATATAACTTCAAACTATAAAGCAGCCTCCCCATCACTCCCCAACAGTCTTAGTAGTAAGCCGCTGAAGGTTGGTGAATGCTGCCATGATAGTGACTTGGAAATAGAAATTACGGTAAGTATAATTAATTTCTATCTTTCCCTAAGTCACCATGGCAGCAAACATGGGACATACCAAAGTTAAGAAGGGAGGGACAACATCTGCTGCATAACCTTACTTTATTCAACACAATCAGTGAATAACAGACTGAAGAACTTTCCTCCCAAATCTCGCTTCTTGGGAGTAGAGAATATTCAACTTATAATGCTGGATAACCATAGAAGTAGACATCCACCTGGCTGCCTTGCAGATCAAATCTGGCAGGGCCCTGGCTTCCGCCGCCCAGGATGTAGCAACGGCTCTGGTCGAATGAGCTTTCAGGTCTCTAGGAACCTCCCTACCAGCCAATTAATATGCCAATACGATGCAGGTTACTATCCAACGAGCAATTTTAGTCTTAGAAGGAGCTTGACCTTTCCTCTGACCTCTCGGAATTAGAAAAAGTCAATCAGACCTGCGCCGACCCTTTGTGTGATAAATGTAATGTGAGATAGCTCGCACCAGGTCCAAGGTGTGCCACTTTCTCGTTCAGACTTTGGATCAGGGCAAAACGATGGCAAGACCACCTCCAATTCCATGTGGAATTTAGAGACAACCTTTGGCAAGAAATCAAAAGCAGGTCTCTTGACTACCTTATCCTGGAAGATCACTGTGTCTGGTTCCTTAGCAGTGAGGGAGTGGATCTCTTTCACTCTACAAGCTGAAGTAACAGTAACCAAAAACAGCACTTTTAAGGTGGCATGCCAATCAGACGCCTTTTCTAAAGGTTAAAAAGGAGACTTCATCAAACTTTGAAGCACGAAAGGCAGACTCCAGGGAGGAACATGTGGCCTGACATGTGGACGAATCCTCTTCAAAGCATTGAAAAAATGGACCACCAAGGGATCCTCAGCCCACAATCTCTCATTTAAGGCTGAGAGAGCTGAAATTTGAACTCGTAGCATACTGTTTCTCAGACCCTTCTGATAACCAGAAAAAAGAATTGCACTAGTTTCAGGGAACCTGGGATCAAATCCACCTTCTTGTGCAAATTGAACAAAACAATTCCACACTCTAAAATGCTGTGTAGAGGTAGAAGCCTTCCTAGACTTCAAAAGTATGGCTAATAGATCTCCCTGGAAGCCTTTACCACATAGCCTCTGCCTTTCAACTTCCAGACCATCAAGGAGAGATAGGAGACATCCTTGAAGAGTATCAGGCCCTGAGACAGAAGGTCCTGATGGATTGGCAATCTCCAAGGTGTGTCAACTGCCAACTGATGCAACAGTGGAAACCATGGACAGCTGGGCCAGTGAGGAATCACTGCTATCACTGAGGACCCTACTTAATCTATCTTTTTCAATACTCTCCAAATCATGGGAAAAGTAGGAAAGACATAAGAGAACATCTTGCCCCAATCCTGTAGCAGAGCATCCACTGCTTCCACCGATGGGCGTGGAACCCTTCCAAAGAACCTTTGACACTTCTGGTTTTGATGTGTTGCCATCAAGTCGACCTCTGGAGTCCCAAACCTCTGAGTTATTTGGGGAAGCACTACGGATTGAGACTCCACTCCCCTGGAGCTAGAATATTGCGACTTAGGAAATCTGCCTGTATATTCTGCCTTTCTGGCAGGCTATTAGCCGTTCCAAATTTTGTTCTGCCCAGGACATTATGGGGAACAACTGTCTCATCAGACTGGTACTTTTTGTACCGCCTTGTTTGTGAATGTATGCCATGGCTGTGGCATTGTCGGAGCGGATCTTCACCCACTTGTGAGATATCTCCCGTGAAAAAACAAGAAGAGCCTGGCCTATGGCCCTCAATTCCAGGATATTGAATGGAAGGGACCGCAGATCCCAACTTCCTTGTACTACACGTCCGTGCATGACTGCTCCCCAGCCTGACTCTGAGGCGTCTGTTGTAATTACCCGCTATGGCTCTGACAGGGGCATCCTTCGAAATAGATTCACAGGGTCCACCCACCATTCTAAGCTGGTGATGACATCCTGTGGTAAGAAGACAATCTAGAGCCATGGGATTCAATGCACCTGTCTTGATCAGGAACCGCTGAGGAGGTTGCATGTGCCATCTTGCCCACTTTACCATCTGTATAGTAGCCGTCAGCAGGCCCAGGATTGACATGCATGTCTTTACTGTGCCCGTCTTCTCAGCCACAAATGCGGAGACTCTTTCCAGAATCTGCTCCACCTTCACCTGCAGAAGGCTCACCAAGTTCCTTGCGGTATCTATTTGTGCTCCTAAGAACACTAGACTCTGTGTTGGGGTTAGACAACTTTTTTGCCAATTTATTATCCAACTGAAGCTTTGCACTATAGACAATGCTTTGTCCCTGTTTCTTTCTGCCTCTTCCACTGAGCTGGACACCAGTAGGATGTCATCGAGATAATGATATGCTGGGACACCCATCTCTCTCAGGAATGCTATATTTGTTACAAGAATCTTTGAAAATGTCCTTGGAGAAGTTGACATACAAATACAATATATTTGTATGTATGTATATCGGAAAACTATTAGCCCTCCTGAATTATCTTCATCACCCAAGAATAGCTTTGTTTGAGACCCAGACCTGATGGAAAAGAGCTAATCTTGCCCCACCTTCATGACCTGAGTCTGCAAAATCTCATTGTGACTTGTTAGAGGGATTTGAAAAAGTGGAGTTCTTCCTACTGGGCTGACGGCCACTGTACAACCACTCTTTTCTCTGTGTTCTTCCATTCAGACTGGTCAGATCAGTTCACTGATAGATTCATGCACCGGAAAAGTAAGAGAGGGAAATAATCTGTCCATGGAAGACCCCTTAGGGGTCTCATCCATTAAAGTAAGAGCCTTCCTCACATCCTTAATTAGATTCTCCACAGCTGCAGAGTCAAAAGATGACTTCAGAGGAGGAACTCTATGACCCTGGAGAGAGTGTTTCGGAGGAAGGGGAAGTTGGTTAACTTCCCCTACCTCCGAAACACTCTCTCCAGGGTCATAGAGTTCCTTCTCTGAAACTTCAGACAATGACTCTTAAAGGGACTCCCTGGTTCTTTTCGCTTTGCTGACAGGCAAAGAGGAAGAAGTTGATGCTGAGTCTTCCTGAACACCTTGTACAACTGCCTGCTTGATCAGTGAGACAAGAGCATCCAGCTGGGGAATTACTGAAGCCTGAGACTGTTCAATAGGTGTTTGAACTTCTGCTTATCGCTTAGGTAAGGCAGTATCCTTTTGGAGTTCACCGTTGGCAGGGAGGCTAAAATTTGAAAACATAACATTAGCCCACTGCCAAGCTCTCTCTTTTTTTTTCACTGAAGTACAGGCCTACTCAGGAACTTTAGAATGTGAGCCCTTCCCAGAGCTAGATTGTTCCATGCTCAAAACAACAAAACTCCATCAGCTCCAGCACAAATCCAGCCAGGCAAAGAATAATGCAACAAATGCTTACAGGTAGCTTACAGAGCACCCTTGTCAATATCTGGTGTCAAACACGCAGCATCTGCTCTGGAATTTCAAAATATAGGCGCCCAGTGATGATGTCACATCGCCCACAACCAAAGACAGTGATCCGTTCAGAAGGAAGGTCACTTTTGGTTTTCACGTGCCACTTCCGGTTTTTGTGTGTCACTTCTGGTTCTTGGAAAGCACAGACGGAAACACGCAATCTGGAACCCCAGTGCAGAGCAAACCGCCGCACACACGCAATTATAGCCACTCTATTGAATGAATCTGACATTATAAATAGTAGCCCATAGTAGCCCATACCAATGCAGTGAATTAATACAACAATACAAATAGTACCACATACATACATAAATACCTAAAAGTCAATAGACTCTGAAAAAAATACATGTCAAATATATTTGAAAAGACAGCATAATCATCTGTTCCAACGATACATTAGAGGTTATTTTAACTACACTTCTAGGAAAGATGTAAAAGAACAGTACTCGTTCAAACCTCTGGAGCTACAGTGTCAAGCATTTTAATCCAGTATACCTCTCTTTGTAACAATAATCTGTCCCATTGTCCTCCCCTGTTGGGTTCTGGGATTAAAATAAATTCCCATCAATTTTAAAGTGAGAAGCCTATGTCCTTCTTTTTAAATTTGGACCCCGTTTATAGCCCCACATTGGTTTTTGGGTCAGAGATTTGGATAGCTGTAATATCTACTGGCTATCTACAATGGCTTTAACTTTAGATGATCCTGTAGTATACCGTGATGTTACAATAAAATGATTTTTGCTTATTGGAATCAAGTTTTACATTTAAATCATGTTGCTGGGACACGTGTTCCCCTTTGTACAAAACGATTGAGTGTTTCTTGTATTTATATTTCGCAGATGTCTTTATCAGAGTTGTTGCGTATAGTGCGAAAGGACTGTGAGAAGGGAACTGCCTTCTTGGAACTAGGTGGGTGAAAACTTGTAGAATAAAGCAAGTTATTCCTGTCTGTGGATTTTATATATAACGTGTATCCCAACCCATTGGCTTTTTGTAAATTTCAACATCCAAAAATTGGATTCGTTGCTCATCTTGTTATTGTAAATTTAACTGTAGAGTTCAGATTATTGAGACTCTCTACCATGTTTAACAAGTCGCCCATCGTACCGATTCAATCCCCTCCTGATGGGGAATGATGGTATAAAAACTACACACGTTTATACTTGCCAAAATAATTGGTCCCTCCGGTAAGGTTAAATTAGTAAGAATTTTCAACTGGTGTTGTGTATCTTTCAAATATCCAAATATAATCCAATTGGATGTAACAAACCTCTCCTAGACGAGACTTGTCTGCCAGGGGGGTTGCTCGCATCCTTATGGATTTTCGGGAAACAGTATAATAAGGGACAAATGGAAAGTCCTGTGTTATATGTTGTTTTTCTACTTTTGGTTATCTAACCATTTTCAAGGGCTCCTTTTAAAATACATTCAATTTCATATTCATATCTAACCTCTGGGTCCCCTTTTAATTTTGTATATACTGTTTCAACATTTAACTGTTTGTAAACTTCATTCCGGTAATCAGTATAATTCATCACAACGATACCTCCCCTCTTGTCTGCTGGTCTAATTATGATAGTGTCATGATTACTTAATGACTGCATAGCCTGTCTCTCTTCAGGTGTTAAATTAAGATGTACTTTAAATATAGAGTCCGGAAGTGCACTTACTTCATGGTTTACAGTCTTTAAAAAAACTTTGATGTTAGTATTATTAGACTCTGGCTCATAGGTACTTTTGTTTTTCCACTTAGATGTAGGGGTAGAAGATTCTTGATTATACTCCCCTCCTTTTTCTAGTATCTCAAATGGGTTAAATTCTCCTTTAAATTGATTATATAATGACAACTGAAACTGTGGGAACACATTGGTTAACAGCATAGGAGGATTTTCATTAAGGCTTGGGGAGGTTATTTTCAGATTGATCATCATAAACAAATACTTTTTTCAATTACTTTTACTTTTTACTGTTTTCCCAAAATTGAAGTGTAAAGTTTTATGTTCATGTCTCTAGTGTTTCAGTCTGGCAGCTCAGTCATCCAGGAGCATACAAACTGTTACAATTTGCTATAATTAGTATACAAGAAATGAGGAGAGTACTCAATAAGCATAAATGCTGTGGTTACTTTATTCAATGCCAACCACCAGTACACGACATGTTTCGGGCTTCCTTGCCCTTTATCAAGTGTAACATACAATCAGAACGTGCAGGTTTTTAAACACTCCCCTACCATCCCCCACCATCGTTGTGAGTAATTGGTTCCAGAAAAAACAGGAGGTGTGTGTTAAGTCCATTTTACAGTCCATATGTGGATGTTCAATCCACTATGTGTGCCTTCTATATTAAAGTATCCAAAACAGCCCGGTGTCTGTGTCCATTTCACACAAGGTTAATCACATATTCAAGTATCAAAAAGTCTGTTATTATGTTGCTTCCAATCTGCTAAAAAGGGAAATTGTTACCATATGTCAATTGATTAACTGATACAAGGTAAAAAACAGTACTGCACACTTCTGTGCCTACCTTCTAATAAACTCAGGTCTAATATTTAACTTTTATCAGTACTTTTCACCAGCTATTATTTATCTTACCATTACTTTTATTCGTATATGTTGCTGGTGTAGTCTATACTTGAATTCAGGTCCTGCAAAAATTAATAAAATAGAGGTTATAAAAACGGTTTTAGACTCCAAAAGTCATTCAGCCCATCTGGGGCCAGAGTATTCAGTCTCTTTATCCATTTTCCCTCTGCCTGTAGAAGTTTTTTCTGCCTGTCACCCCCTCTCCCATCAATCTCTATTGTTTCCAGTACACACCATCTCAGCTGCATGTGGTTATGTTTATATTCAAAAAAATGTCTGGTAGGGATGTAGCGAACGTCGGAAAAAAAGTTTGCGAACATATTCGCGAACTTGCGCAAAAATGCGAGCGGTTCGCGAACCCCATAGACTTCAATGGGAAGGCGAACTTTAACATCTAGAAAAGACATTTCTGGCCAGAAAAATGATTTTAAAGTTGTTTAAAGGGTGCAACGACCTGGACAGTGGCATGCCAGAGGGGGATCAAGGGCAAAAATGTATCTGAAAAATCTGCCTGTGTGTGCTTGGAAGAGATAGTGTAGGGGGAGAGCTGTTAGTGATTTCAGGGACAGATGATAGTAAGTTTGCTGGCTAGTAATCTGCTTGATACTGCTCTGTATTGGAGGGACAGAAGTCTGCAGGGATTTGAGGGACATTTTAGCTTAGGTAGCTTTGCTGGCTAGTAATCTACTGTTCTCTTTAAACAACTGCCATACGTTGACCTTGTAGGCATTGTTTGCCCAGTTTTTTTGGACGCAGCCCACTGAAGCACAGTTGCCAGAAAAAATATGCCATATAAATGCTGAAAATAGTCATTTTTCGCCATACGTTGACCTTGTAGACATTGTTTGCCCAGTTTTTTTGGTTGCAGCCACTGAAGCACAGTTGCCAGAAAAAATATGCCATATAAATGCTGAAAATAGTCATTTTTTGCCATATACGTTGAGTCAACGTATGGCAAAAAATGACTATTTTCAGCATTTATATGGCATATTTTTTCTGGCCTCTGTGCTTCAGTGGCTGCGGCCAAAAAACTGGGCAAACAATGCCTACAAGGTCAACGTATACACTACTACAGCGGTGGATACGGATTACGTAAAATATATTATGGCTGCTTGAAAAAAGTCACTCCGGTGTTTTTTCTGGAGACGGTAATATTATGGATATTTAGACAGAATGTGAACAAGGTCACACAGCTAGATGGCGGGTTGAAGAAAACAGTGTGCAAATAATGCCTACAAGGCCAACGTATACACTACTACAGCGGTGGATACGGATTACGTAAAATATATGAATGCTGCTTGAAAAAAGTGACTCCGGTGTTTTTTCTGGAGACGGTAATATTATGGATATTTAGACAGAATGGGAACAAGGTCACACAGCTCGATGGCGGGTTGAAGAAAACAGTGTGCAAATAATGCCTACAGGGCAAATAATGCCTAAAAGGTCAACTTATACACTACTACAGCGGTAGTAAAATAAAAAAAAGTAAAATAAAAAAAAAATGAATATTAAAAAAAAAAAATTAAAGTTGGTGCTGCTGAACTACTAGGAGCAGCAGATTAGCACACCAGTCCCACTCCCCAACACTGCTAGACTAATAGCACTGGGCTCTTATAGTAGTAGTAGTAGTAGTAGTAGTAAAACAACAAAAAAATAAATAAAAGCAGTCCTTACAAGGACTACTGTTATTGCAGCAGTCAGCAGATGAGATCAGAAGCAGGACAGCTGCCCACTGCAGCTACATACAGAGCACTGCAGTAGAAGGTAGATTACTAGCCAGCAAAGCTACCTAAGCTAAAATGTCCCTCAAACCCCTGCAGACTTCTGTCCCTCCAATAACAGAGCAGTATCAAAACGATTACTAGCCAGCAAACTTTCAACTGTCCCTGAAATCACTAACAGGCAGCAGCTCTCTCCCTACACTATCTCTTCAGCACACACAGGCAGAGTGAAAAAACGCTGCAGGGCTTCGGTTTTTATAGGGAAGGGGAGTGGTCCAGGGGAGAGCTTCCTGATTGGCTGCCATGTACCTGCTGGTCTGGGGTGAGAGGGCAAAAAAAAGCGCCAACAATGGCGAACCCAAAATGGCGAACGTCGCGCGACGTTCGCGAACTTCCGGTGAGCGCGAACACCCGATGTTCGCGCGAACAAGTTCGCCGGCGAACAGTTCGCGACATCTCTAATGTCTGGAGACTTGTGTATCATTTTGTGTATTTTCCTTAAAGTTTCTGATATACCCCTTATGTTCCTGTATCCTTTTTTTGACCTCTCTTTTTGTCTGTCCCACATATCCCTTGCCACAAGGGCATTTGAGTAAATATACAACAAACATTGAATTACAAGTGGCATAGCTTTTGATGTTAATGTTGTGTCCTTTGGTAGGGTGATTAATTTTGTCACCTTTGATTATAGAGGAGCAACAGTTACATTCTAGGCAGGGGTATGTACCATACATCGGTTTTCCTTTAAATTTCTTTGTCTTGCCTCTTGTGTCTGAGGGACACAGCATGGCCCTTAGAGTCCTGCCTCTTTTGTAACAAAATAAAGGTGGATACGTGAAGAGGTGTCCAAATTTCTTGTCCGATTGTATAAGGGGCCAGTATTTCTTAATGACAGTCTCACTCATAACACTATGTTGATTGTATGTAGACACTAACGGTATTCTTTGTTCTGTTATATTTCTTGCTAACTTTTTTGGTCTTTTAGCCAATAAATTCTCTCTTGGGAGAGTTTCTACTTCTCTCATGGCATTGTTAAATATATTGTATTTATATCCCTTTTCCACAAACCGTTCAGTAAGGCTAGTTTTTGCTATTACGTAGCCCTCTGTGCTAGAACAAATTCTCTTAGCTCTCATATACTGCCCTTTCGGTATGGCTCGTTTTACCTTGGAGTTATGGAAGCTTTTAGAATGTAGCAAATTGTAGCAAACAATAGAGATTGATAGGAGAGGGGGTGACAGGCAGAAAAAACTTCTACAGGCAGAGGGAAAATGGATAAAGAGACTGAATACTCTGGCCCCAGATGGGCTGAATGACTTTTGGAGTCTAAAACCGTTTTTATAACCTCTATTTTATTAATTTTTGCAGGACCTGAATTCAAGTATAGACTACACCAGCAACATATACGAATAAAAGTAATGGTAAGATAAATAATAGCTGGTGAAAAGTACTGATAAAAGTTAAATATTAGACCTGAGTTTATTAGAAGGTAGGCACAGAAGTGTGCAGTACTGTTTTTTACCTTGTATCAGTTAATCAATTGACATATGGTAACAATTTCCCTTTTTAGCAGATTGGAAGCAACATAATAACAGACTTTTTGATACTTGAATATGTGATTAACCTTGTGTGAAATGGACACAGACACCGGGCTGTTTTGGATACTTTAATATAGAAGGCACACATAGTGGATTGAACATCCACATATGGACTGTAAAATGGACTTAACACACACCTCCTGTTTTTTCTGGAACCAATTACTCACAACGATGGTGGGGGATGGTAGGGGAGTGTTTAAAAACCTGCACGTTCTGATTGTATGTTACACTTGATAAAGGGCAAGGAAGCCCGAAACATGTCGTGTACTGGTGGTCGGCGTTGAATAAAGTAACCACAGCATTTATGCTTATTGAGTGCTCTCCTCATTTCTTGTATACTAAAAGCATAAATATCAGGAAAGTGGTGACCTGTAAGAGGAAAGTTGCACTAGTATCCTGCACTGAACAGGCAGAGCGTTTTTGGACATCTTCAGTATTATTGAATTTACTATAATTAGTTGATAGATCAGTTAAAACATTTCTTAGCAGTATATGGGGAATATTAGCAGCTATTGTATCAATTCACTTCAGCTACCTCTGGATCAGCTAACAGATCAGTTTGGCTACTTTCACTTACACACAAAAGTGTTGATGGTTGAATGGAAGTTTTCTCAACCTCATCTGCTATTATATTGTATTACTTTGAAACTGCAGTAAAAAAGGCAGATACTGTTTTTAGCAAGGGGACCAAAATATGGCCCTGGCGACCAATTAACCCAGTAGGTACCCCCTGGCCCTGATGTTTTTTTTAACTTACAGGGGCCACTGGCACCAGTAGTTTTTTAAACTTGTTGGGAGCTGTGGCACCAACTTTTTTTTATTGAGACTACTATGGTCTGAGGAGGGGCTAGACCCATCTTCAAAACCAAGAACTCATTCTTGACCAGCAGAATTAACACAACTACATGCTGGAGAGTTCTTAATCCATCACAATCTTGTTATTTGCCTAACTACACAAACTACTACTACTTAAGTTTAAAAGAATTAACATGAAGTATTACATATCTAATTCTACCAACAAAAGATTCCATTCCATATATTTAGAAATACTCCGTTTAGTGAACGTAAGTCTCTTTATCCATGTTCCAGTGCCGTTTAGAACAGATGGTTTTAACTTATTCATAGTAAAGGCATCTGCAAAGGTATTGTCCCAAGTATAGATCTTAGAAATTATGAATCTTAGTGACAGGAACTTAGTATACTTAGTGTACTTGCATCTCCATGATATAGTCATGTTCTTGTAGAGACAGGTGCCAGCAAACATTTTCTTGAAAATGCTTTGGAAAGAGACATGGAAAAGACCTCCGTAATTAAAGGGAAGTGTGAAATAGGAATGGGTACCATCTATGGATTTCGAATTATCAATAAAAAGTGTTCATTTAAAATCATCATCACCATCACACAAACATGTTGCAAGAAAAACGATTTCTAAGATTTTCCACATGCTCAGTTGTTTATCTATAGAGGTAAACAAATGATAAATGTTAGAAACTACTTTTGTAAAAAAAAATTCAGAGGCAGGATCTAGAATCCGGAAACGGTATATATGTTTAGCATTAGGTTTTGTACTTTTACAAATTATTCACACAGTAAGTTTATAAAGGGCATAAAGTGATAGCAATATAATGAAAACCGTGAACAAGAAAACTTGCTTATGTAAACTTCCAATAGAACTAAATATTTTACCAAATTATAAACCTTTAAAAGTGTTCCACCCCTTATGCCTACTTGCCATTGCTTCATATTGCAACTCTTTATTCTTATTTACAATTCCACAAAAATTATTCAACTTTACAAGATTGAAAACACTCCC
Organism: Xenopus laevis; assembly: GCF_017654675.1. Taxonomy (NCBI): domain Eukaryota; kingdom Metazoa; phylum Chordata; class Amphibia; order Anura; family Pipidae; genus Xenopus; species Xenopus laevis. The sequence goes on along the minus strand of NC_054372.1, from coordinate 74,918,721 downwards.
ATGCATACTTTACTATGGTAAACAATTCTCTTAAAAAGATTGTGGCGTGATATTAAAAAAAATATTTGCTGTTACATCATCCTAATCCACAATTGCTATGGCAGGAGCTGAAGTAGCAATAGTACAGGTACCATAGCTATTCTCTGGTAACCAAACATAAGCCCATGTACCACATACAAAGTAGTAGGTAGATTTCTATGTAATTAATCCATAAATAGCTAATTCTATTTTAGAATAGAATGGGTTCCAACACTCTATACTTTTCTTAAAGTTAGTATCTGTCAAAGTAAGAGTTGTTTTATAAACACCATCTTCTGCTCGATGCTAAATTCATTAGCTTCGTTTTTGGTTACCTGTAAAAACACACTTAGACCATTCATTATTTTCCATGTGTCATTTAAACTTGTTTAATGCTTCAATAGTGCTATTTTCCAAGCCTTATATAAATAATAATTGTTATTGTTAAACTAATTTATGAGCAGAAATGGGGAAAGCTATCATGGGTAGTCCCTTTGAATCAGTTGGCCTAATGCCACACACCCAACAATTAGTTATATTTGCTTCCTTTGGTTATTCTTTTATGTAAAGTTATGTAATGATTTGGTTGTTCATAAAAATTACTTTTGCTAGAGGACATATGAACGAAACCAAAAACCAGTAGTACTCAAAATACAAATACATGCTTTAGGGATGGGTGAATTTGATCCGCTTCGTTACGCCAAAAATTTGGCGCCGACAAAATGTCGCAGACGCCCATTAAAGTCTATGGGCGTCATTGTCGCGCGGCAAAAAATTTTTTTTCACACGCAACTTTTTTTTTTTCACACACGCCACCATACAAGTCTATGGGCGTCATTTTTTCGACTAAACGAGTTGAAAAAATTCACCCATCCCTCTGGTTTACATGCTCTTCTACAATTAGAAACATTTATATATGTATATATGTATATATCTATCTCTATCTCTATCTCTATCTATATATATCTATATATATCTCTATCTCTATCTACAGATGGAGCCACTCTCTTTTGTGCGTTTAATGCGCTGTAACACAAGATAAGCAGCAGCAAGTGCGATATGTCAAGTTGCCTCGTCGCGTTTATTGCAGTTACCAACATGCAATACCAGCTGTGGCCACTAGAGGCCGCCAAGCGCTAGCTAAAGCATTAGGTAGCATTATACATGCATTAATGAGAGAGAAATCGTCAGCAAATTTAACAAGAACATTTTTCTGGCTACTGAGTAAACTAACAGACAGCTGAGATGTCACATTGATTAAGGAATTGGCTTAATTTTAATACAAGGCTGCTTCAATGGGGCACTGGAGGGGCCTCCTGCTAACATCTACAGAAGGGGTAAACTCTTACATTGCATTGTGAACGACTACATGCAATTGTAGAAGTACCTGTGAAGAACTATTGGGTCTTACGCTCAGAACATGCAACCATTTTATTTGCCCTTATGTAAAACTTGGACTGTCTTGCCTTCATTCCATTCCTTGCTGTCTATTAGTTGTCCAGTGCCGTCTGCATGCTGATGTAATGCCTGTAGCTGCAGTCACAGATAGGTGCTGATCACTTGTATGCTTGTGTATGATCATTCACACAAGAATTTGTGCAGCCATGGGGAGGCAGAAATCTTCATGGTCAGATGGGTAATAGGTGTGTCCCAGCGTTTGATTTTGATGTGATATTGGGCTGTGAGACTGATATTTGGACTGTTCCCGAATAAAGTTTTTTTTTTTTTTTTTTGCTACAACTTTAAGCATAGTGTAGATAAAGATGTATTTTATTCTCTTTACTTCAGGTATGGTGTTTGTAGCCTAGTGGTTTAAGTGTTAGACTTTCATCATATTGTTAAGTGTTCAATTCCCCGAACATACTTTTTTTTTTTTTTTTTTTTAATTTATATTAAAAAGTAAAATGTTCATTTTAATTCAAATTATGCCCAATCACATAATAATAAAGCACATAAAGACTGAAAAGAAATAGTGGCACCATGAACAGTGCAAGGGTAGCTCCGGCAATTTCAAGACATTTAGTCCACCAATAAAATTCCACCCCTGAATTATAATCAGTTTGTTAATACCACTATATTCTTTCATTCCTTAACTCTTAAACATTAAACGAAAAGTTTGCATTCCAATACCAATCAGTGAACTTAATAAAACTTGTGGAGGAAAAAGGGATTGAACTCATAACCTTTGCTATGTAAAGCCAACACCTACACCATTAGGCTACCAGGTCTAGACGCTTCTAATTTCCTTCTATGTGTCTGTACTCACACAGGCACATGAAAGTGCTGAACGCAGGAAAAATGCAGCATGCTGCATTTTTCTGCGTTTTTCCATGGTTCATCGCTTACATGTGCCTGTGTGAGTACAGACACATAGAAAGAAATTAGAAGCGTCTAGACCTGCGCTCCCTGCGGCTGAACGCAGCCAAACGGAACGCAGGGGAGCGCACGGCCAAATGCTAGTGTGTACGAGCCCTAACGCTGCTTCTTAAACGCCCTTCTGGCCTCAAGTTGCCGCCACTAGGGTTGCCACCTGGCCAGTAAAAATGATGGTTAGACCAAATGTTATTAATAGGGAAAAAAGATAAATATATAGGAAGGCCGGTATTTTTTTCCAGAAAATGTGGCAATCCTAGCTGCCACCAGAGCCAGAATGGGACACCCTCCCCGTTTGGCTAGGCCCATGTAAAAAACAAAATATGTGGGCCAGCACAGCGGTGTGCATGGCGCATACGTGCCGGCTTCGGTGCATATGTGCCGGCGTCCATGTATATGTGGCATAGTTGGCAGATGCACACATACATGCCCTAGGCAACCTGTCCAGGCGCAGCACTTGCTGAGAGCGTGCATGCGCGAAGTGACGCCAGCGCATGTGCATATGCGCCTGTGTCACTTTGCACATGCACAAGTTCAACTGGTGTGTGCATGCGTGTAGGCACAAAAACAAGATGGGTGAGGGGACTGGACATGGGGTAGGCAACAGAGCTGGTACATGCCTGGCGCCCCCCAGCTTTGCACCCTAGGCATGTGCCTACTCTGCCTCAAGGAGATTTCTCAGTTTGCGACTAATCTTACCATGTGCCACCACCCTTAAGGTGGCCATACACGTAGAGATCCGCTTGTTTTGTGATTTTGCCAAACAAGCAGATTTCTGATATGCCTATGCCTACATTAAAGTGGGCAATATCAGGCTGATCTGATCGTGGCCCTAGAGCCCAACAATTAGATCATAATGCAGGCATTAGGATTGCGGAACCACATTAACGAACACATATGATCGTGATCTAACTCTGCCGATCGGCATTTGTCCAACTCTCGGCCAGCTGATCAGAGAAGCCTGTCAAGAGTGCCCCGTGCACAGGCCAATAAGCTACCAACTCAGTCTGTCAGCAGCTTTTATCAGCCCCTGACCAGCTTTAGGGTAGGGGCACACGGCGCGATTTCGCCGCGATTCTGCGCTGGGCGAGTTGTCGCTGCGTTTTTTAAGCCGAAATAGCTTTGTTAACTTTGGCGCTGGCGTCAATGCAAATCACGGCGAAATCGCTGCGCTAATTCACACGCGGCAATTCGTTTTCTATTGTCGCCCGAAGTTGCCTCGCTGGGCGTTTCCGGGCGACAGTAGAAAAAGAATCGCCGCGTGTGAATTAGCGCAGCGATTTCGCCGCGATTTGCATTGACGCCAGCGCCAAAGTTAGCAAAGCTATTTCGGCTTAAAAAACGCAGCGACAACTCGCCCAGCGCAGAATCGCGGCGAAATCGCGCCGTGTGCCCCTACCCTTATAGGTACTTGTCTGAAACTGTAACTTGAGATCACTTAGCTCTAAACCATCCCCCATTGCTCTGACTGAAAGCTGCTAGCCAGCAGCTGTGTTTTCCCTAATCCTGTTACACCAATTTATAGCACAGGCAGTGTGATAAAGGTGGAGAGGTGGTGTGTGGGCAAGTAGCAGCACTAGCCTAATGATTAATGCCTTGTTTGTCACAATGGTAGTCTAGCGAGTCAGGGGCTTGATTTTCATGTTAGAGCTAAAGTATTTCTTCTGCACCTCTCTTTTACAGGGGCAGGGGAGCAGGGTTAGGGAACCTATGGCTCTGGAGCCAGATGTGGCTCTTTTATGGTTGCACCTGGCTCTTTGCTAAATCTTTAATAAAAAAAAAATATATATATATATATATATATATATATACTATATAGCTAAGCTCTAGAATTCCACATTGGTGGCCTGATAGCAGATACTATACCTGTACTATTTTCTTATAATTTGCTTATGTTGCCTAATTACTATTTAATTGAACTTTTTGCTTAAATTGGTGGATATATTCAATATACTTGTATTTCGTTTTAAAAATATTGTATTGAATTACATTTTAAAAAATGTGTGTTTATGGCTCTCTCAGCCACAAAGGTTCCTGACCCTGCACTATGGTGTTGCTTCCCACTTGTAGTAGCATGGATTAATTTGGGAGAGAACAACCCCAGAGATTATTTGAGAAAACAAAGTTTTATATAAAGACATTGTATAAGCCCAAAACAAAACAGAAACAAATGAATGGGTTAATGCTGCAAGCTGGAAATGATGCAGTCCATACAATACATTCTCTATAGCAATTGTAGTGCAATTCAAAACAAAACACACACAATTACAACTATGTGCTTGAACACAGATGATGTAATTGTGGCAGATGATGTAATTGTGGGGAAAATGCTGCATTGGGCGTAAAAACATGTCAATACTAAAAAATGAATAGTAATTGCTCTGTGTCTAGAGCTTTTTTATATAGTTCTACTAGTTTTGGATATGTATATTTTCAGGCCCGGATTTGCGGCAAGGCCACATAGGCCCTGGCCTAGGGTGGCATCCATTGAGGGGCGGCATGCCGCCCAGTCGCACAAGCAGTTTTCTTGGCGGAGCACTAGCGCCGAACGGCTAGTGCTCTGCAACCAAACAAGATGCGCATAAGCGCTTTCTTTACAGAAGGAGGGGTGACGGAGGACGCCGGCCTCGAGGCGCCCTCAGGGCAAATACGGCCCTGTTTTTCCTGCGTCCGGCACCTACATGCACCTGTGTGACTACAGCACATTGAAAAGAATTGAATGCGTCTCAACCTGCGCTCCCCTGCGGCCGAACGCAAGAAATGGAACTCCGTGGACAGGACCTGCGCAAAGAGGTAAGTATCGACTTAGGGGCATTTGCCCAAGGGGGGAGGTAGGCCAGGGGGAGGTAGGCCAGGGGGAGGGGGGGGGGGCCTATGGGGGATGGGGGCGGCGAGTTTTTGCGCTAAAGCCCTTGAGTTCTCCTTTAAGGTAACTTTTAGTATATTATATATAGGGTTGCCACCTGGCCGGATTTTACCGGCCTGGCCGGTAAAAATAATGGTTGACCCCAATGTTATTAATAGGGAAAAAAGATTAATATATAGGAAGGCCGTATTTTTTTCCAGAAAAGGTGGCAACCCTAATTATAGAAGTTTTAAGCAACTTTTCCATTGGTTATTTTTTACAGTTTTATAGTTATTTGGCTTTTTCTTCTGGCTCTTTCCAGCTTTCAAATGGGCGTAACTGACTCCATCTAAAAACAAACGCTCTGTAAGGCTACAAATGTATTGTTATTATTACTTTTTATTACTTATCTTTTCTACTCAGGCCTCTCCTATTCAGATCCTATTCAGATCCCAGTCTCTTATTCAAATCAGTGCATGGTTGCTAGGGTAACCTGGACCCTAGCTACCAGATTGCTTAAAATGCAAATTGAAGAGCTGCTGAATAAAAAACTAAATTACTCAAAAACCTTAAATATAAAAATGAGGACCAATTGCAAATTGTCTCAGACTATCCCTCTCTACCTCATACTAAAAGTTAATTCAAA